>NC_089770.1:6748500-6766000 GCF_040412425.1 Macrobrachium rosenbergii | reverse complement strand
TATTATTATTATTATTATTATTATTATTATTATTATTATTATTATTATTATTATTATTATTATAAAAGATCTGACTTAGTTGAGTTTAACATCAAAATAATCATGAATCTAACATAGGTATGGAACTTTTGGGAATTTGGTCCAGCACGACTGGAATCATGAAGAAGAATTCCAGAGCATTCTAGAAATTCACTCGTTATCAAATATCCCTTTTTCAGTTTGTTATTCCTCATTTTGTGATTGTGTTTTCCTTTTTTTTAATTTTATTTTTCAGGTCAGGAAATATTTCTTCGCGTTTTTAAAAGGCATTAATATAATAGTTATGTCCTCATGAGATACTTGTCATATATAATCTCTGTTTTATTATATCTTTCCAGATTGCTTTTTATAGTTTTCTGTAAAAGAAAACTACTATCCGTCCGCACTTTTCTGTCCGCACTTTTTCTGTTCGCATTTTTCTGTCCACCCTCCGATCTTAAAAACTACTGAGGCTAGAGGGCTGCAAATTGGTATGTTGATCATCCACCCTTCAATCATCAAACATGCCAAATTGCAGCCCTCTAGCTTGAGTAGTTTTTATTTTGTTCGAGGTTAAAGTTAGCTATAATCGTGCGTCTGGCAACGATATAGGCCAGGCCACCACCAGGCAGTGGTTAAATTTTCATGGGCCGCGGCTCACACAGCATTACACCGAGACCACCTAAAGGTAGATCTATATTCGGTGGCCTTGATTACACGCTGTACAGAAAACTTGATTGTGCTTATGAAACTTCGGCGCATTTTTTTACTTGTTTATAGATTTATCATCATTCTTACATTCCTATTTTCATTGTTAAATTTTACTTGCTTATTTTTCCTCTACATATTCCACTTCCTTTCATAAACTTTTCTTCTTTGTGATACTTTATTTCGTCTTTAATAAATCTCAGTTTGCAGGAAAAGACTGAGTCATTCCATAAATTATTTCATCCTAATTCAGCAACTCTTCTTCTCTGAGAAATGCCATTTATTCGTGTTTTTAGTTCCTACTTATTCTTTATTTCTTTATTTATTCACACGCTATTGCTGAAGAGAAATGATCTCGCAAGAAATAACAAATTATGTTTATTGTGAAGAAGAATAATTTTTCTTTCTTTATAATTATTTTTCGTCCGATTCCCAACAGTTTTCACAAAACTTTAATTCATTCAAACTATTGTGCAGTTTTTTAATCAATGCCGAAAGGTTAAAATTGTATTTTTCTTTCACTGATGATATTTTCTCTTTTAGTTTTCTGTTAAAGAAAACTATTGTGCCGGCTTTGTCTGTCCGTCCGCATTTTTCTGTCCGCCCTCAGATCTTAAAAACTACTGAGGCTAGAGGGCTGCAAATTGGTATGTTGATCATCCACCCTCCAGTCATCAAACATACCAAATTGCAGCCCTCTAGCTCAGATGGCCTCCTCTGATGAACATATTCTGTATCAACACACCTACCTCTTTCAAATTTCTTTCACCCCTTCCCTGTTCTTCCTTTCTCCCCTTCACCCCCTCCCCTTCACACCCTTTACCCTCCATTCACTCCTTCACCCTTTACTCTTCTCACCCTTCCCCTTTCAGCCTTAATCCCTTCACCCCTTCTCCACGTACCCTTTCACCCCTTCACCCTTCTCCCTTAATCCCTTCCCCACTTCCCCTCTTCGCCCCTTCACTCCTTCACCCCTTCCCCTTCACCCCTTTCACATTTCCCCCATTCCCATTTCATCCCTTCACCCATTCACCCCTTCCTCTCTTGCCTGTTTCGCCCTTTCTCTCCTTCACCCATTCCCAACCTTTCCCCACTTCACCCCTTCTCCACTTCACTCCCTTCCCCACTTCCTTCACCCCCCACTTTCCCAACATCCCTACCTCCCTTCACCCCTTCATCCCATCCCAACTCCCCTCACCCTTCCCTTCACTAACCATCCCATCCCAAAACCCCCCAAAAGCCTCTGGCATATCAAACGTTATACACATTCCGAATGAATGCGATGCCACTCTTCATTCCAGTTCGAGGATGCCCTCCGCTTTATTCTAATTCCGGAGCCTCTGACCACTCGGCCGGAGTTATTGCTCTTTTAGGAGGTCGCCGGAGCAGCGTACACACCGGATATGAGAGGTCGAAAAGTGCCGGGGCGTTCGCCGGCGAATGAAGCGTTTCGGCCGGACTGGGAATTCGTTTGGGGGAGAGATCTGGATGGGCTCGAGTATAGATGGAGTCAGTCTTAGGTTTTGAATGTTCGTTTTGGATGGGCACAGCTAGATGGTTTTTCATTTTAGATATTTGTTTTGAATAGGAACAAAAATAGGTAGGCTTTGATTTTAAATATTCTTTTTTTTGAATAGGTACGGCTAGATGGTTTTTCCATTTTAAATGTTTTTTTTAAATAGGGGCCACTAGATGGTTTTTCATTTTAAATATTCCTTTTGAACAGGGACAAATGGATGGTTTTTCATTTTAAATATTCCTTTTGAATAGGCACAACTGGATGGGTTTTCATTCTGAATATTTTTCTAAATAGGCAGAACTAGATGGGTTTTCATTTTAAATATTTTTCTAAATAGGCACAACTAAATGGTTTATCATTTTAAAAATTTTTTAAATAGTTTTCTAAATATGCACAACTACATTTTTTCAATTTTAAATATTTTTCTAAATAGGCACAACTGGATGGTTTTTCATTTTAAATATTCCTTTTGAATAGGCACAACTAGATGGTTTTAATTTAAAATATTCTTTTGAAATAGTCACCAAAACAGATTGAGTCATTCTTCAGTTTTACATATTTATTTTGGATAGACACTACTAGACGGATTCAGTTTTTCTTTTTAAATATTATATTGGATGGGCAAAAATAAGTAGGCTTTCATTTTAAATATTTCTTTTGAATAGGTACAGCCAGGTAGACACTTTCATTCTAAATATTTCTTCTGACTAGGCACAACTAAATGGAATCAGTCTTTCATTTTAAATATTCCTTTTACTTTGAATTATATCAGAAATAATGATCGACATAACAGTACATGATAACAACTCATAACCTTCTTAAAAAAATAGTTGATTTAGAAATAGGGAAACAACTTGATCCACGTATGAAAAAATAAACCGAAATTTGGAAATAGGCAAAACAAATGTATCCATCGTGTTAAGAAATAAGTGAAAAAAATTGTGCGGAGAATAACTTTCGCCTCAACTCATTTTACCGCAATAATTAAAACCAGCCAATCCCTACGTGAATTATTTATTTCTCCTGATGGATACCCGGATAATCTTCAGATTTTAGATTTCATTAATTATTTTAATCTCCGAATGACCGGGTCGACAACATCAAATTAAACATTTGTTATTGGTAATTAAATATTCCATAATTAATGGATTATTTCTCATCGGATAAAGATATGTTAAATTAATTCACCTAACGAAGTGTTAAATATTTTTTTCTGACGCTGACGCCTGCTTATTAAATAGGTTTTTCATGTTAACGGCTTGTTGGTAATCCTTTACTTTATTGTTGTTTCTTTTGTAATAATATGATAGATGGAGAAACATAAACACATAGATGTATATATATATATATATATATATATATATATATATATATATATATATATATTATATATATATTTATATATACATATACATATGCTTATATAGACATATATATATATATATATCTGTATATCTATATCTATAATATATATGTATATATACATATATATACACATACATACATACATACATACACATATATATTGTATTTTGTAAAATATAATCTCCTTTCTCTCTCTCTCCTCTCTCTCTCTCTCTCTCTCTCTCTCTCTCTCTCTCTCTCTCTCTCTCTCTCTCTCTCTCTCTCTCTTACCATACACTTCTTCTTCCTCTCGGCAAGGTGACATCAGTACGGTCCAGCCTTATGGTCTCTCAGCCAGCCTCGATGGGTGAGGTTGCGAGCCTCATGCCCTTTTCTTGATCCCAGCAGATGCATAGTCCCTATTTACACTGTTGTATTCAGTTTGCATGAGTTTGTTTTAGGTCCCACCTGTAACAAGTGGTTACGAGCCTAAATATTGTTTTCTGCAGAGTAAACAATTTCGAATCAGTCTTTTATACTTCAAAATTAAAAATCTTTGTTCTCAAAATATTCCAAAATATTCGAAAATATTCAAAATATTCAAAATATTCAAAACATTCCAAAATATTCAAAATATTCCAAAATATTAAAAATATTCAAAGTATTCCAAAATATTAAAGATATTCGAAAATGTTCAAAATATTCCAAAATATTCGAAAATGTTCAAAATATTCGAAAATATTCAAAATATTCAAAATATTCCAAAATATTCAAAATGTTAAAATTATTCCAAAATATTCAAAATATTCCAGTATATTTCGAAATAATAAATATCCTACAAAGAACGTATAAAAAAATTTTGAATTCATCCCTAAGGAAAATTATCATTTGGTCCAAGAAAAAACGGAAAAAGAACTTTTTATTCTGAGTGTAATTCATTTTTGGGGAAATGTTAAGGCCTGAACATTTTCACTTTATGCAGATTACTTCTGTTGCAAGCAAATTGCAACACCTGGAAATTTCGCAAGTGAATTTGAAAGGAACAACAGAAAAAAAATTCAAGTTGAAAATTTTGTATAAAACAACAGTTAACCTGTCCACGATCTGACCAATTTTATGAACTGAAAAAAAGTATGGTCTAAGTGGTGTCTCCAAGTTGAAAATTTTTGAGAAAAAAAAATAATTTGTCCATACATAAGTTTGACCCATTTTATGAACTGAAAGTTTTTTTTTTTATGGTCGAACTGGTGTCTCCATTAGCTTTTAGATAAATACCCCTTGATGAGGTCAAGAGGAAAGGAGGGGCTTAATTTTAAAAAGAGGTCACAAGGAACAGGTTTAGAACTTTATGGAGGTCATTAATTTTATGAATTACTCTTACTAACTACTGTCTACATTATACTACTACTACTACTACTACTACTGCTACTGCTATAGGGTACTACTGACTACTACTAGGATAATAATACCGAAATAATAATAATAATAATAAAATAGGCCATAAGGAAATAATAATATAATAATAATAATAGTTATCCGGAAGATTAAATCCTTAGCATCATTTTTCTCAATTATGATCTACACAATAAGATTTTGTAAGGTAATAATAATAATAATAATAATAATAATAATAATAATAATAATAATAATAATAATAATAATAATAATAATATCATACCAGTGTGAGCAATTCGATGATAATCAGAACAAAATAAGATTTTGTTAAGGAAAATAATAATAATAATACACAATAATAATAATAATAATAATAATAATAATAGATTGATTTTATCATAACAGTACCAGTAATTCGATGATAATCAGAACACAATAAAATTTTGTTAAGGTAAAATAATAATAATAATAATAATAATAATAATAATAATAATAATAATAATAATAATAATAATAATAATAATAATAATAATAATAATAATAATAATAATAATAATAATAATAATAATAATAATAATAATAATAATAATAATATAGCATTCGAATTTCCTAAATTTTCAGTGTTGTTCAAGGGTAGATATCGGATAATAATAATAATAATAATAATAATAATAATAATACAATAATAATAATAATAATAATAATAATAATAATAATAATAATAAACAACTCTTCAAATCCTCCCACATTCTCCACAATACACTATCACAAAATCCACTATTTCACGCCATACTATCACAGTACAAACACCCAGTCATTCACGTGAATGAGAGACAGGGAGCACGAATGAATGACAGCAATGAAGATGAAGGATTCATTCATCAGTAAAGATCAAGCGAAAAATATTCACTCTCTCTATCAGTTTGGTCTCGTTGTCAATCACTGCATTTCTAGAATTATGGGAAATCGCTTTCTTAATGACCTAGTGTCATCTAGATAATCATCTGGATAAATCATTCCGGTCCTTTAACTTTATCTAGAAAAATAGTTGACTATTTTTTCACGTTTGTGGTTTAGTGGAACCAACGCTGTAATGACTGACTATTATCTGGAATATGGCGATCATGATGCTTTTGAAATGGCTGACTATTTTTTAAATGTTTGTTGGTGGGTACGTAATACCTTGAATTTTTTGGTTAATGTCCGACATTTGTTTTTTTTCTAAATGCGGACTATCAGTTGTAGAGGAGACATATTCCATATTCATATTCTTTTTATAGAGAATTATGCAATTTTTCGTCGAAAATAGTTTCATGGATGCCATAAAGATATTTACATTAAATATTGCCTAATTCTCAAAAAAAAAAAAAAAAAATGGATGTGGACCATATCTTCTCTACAACTGATAGTTCGCATTATGAAAAAACAAATGTTGGATATTATAAAAAAAATTAAGGTATTACTTACCCATCATCAAAGATTTTGAAAAATAGTTAGCCATTTATCCACGCATTTCAAAAACAATATGGTCACCATATTTTTTAGATGATAGTCAGTCATTATAACAGTGAATCCGCTAAACCACGAATGTAGAAAAATAGTCACCTATTTTTCTATATATTTCTAAAGGGCTCGAATGACTTATGTGAGGATTATTATTTATTATTATTATTATTATTATTATTATTATTATTATTATTATTATTAAACCTAAAAAGATTATTGTGAAGCTATTTTTTCAGATAAATCTGAAGGACTTGAATGACTTATCTGAATTATTATTATTATTATTATTATTATTATTATTATTATTATTATTATTATTATTATTATTATTATTATTATTATTATTAAAAACCAAAAAACAAAATTGTGAAAAAATAGTCAGCTATTTTTCTAGATAAATCTGAAGGACTCGAATGACTTATCTAGATGATACTTATTATTATTATTATTATTATTATTATTATTATTATTATTATTATTATTATTATTATTATTATTATTATTATTATTATTATTATTAAACGTAAAAAATATTATTTAGATTGTCATCTAAACAATTCTATGGATACCATAATTTTTTTCCTTTTTCACTCTAAATTTTTCTCAATCATCTGTAAATTTTTTTTACATTTTTAACACTCTCCAGTAACCCTGATAATTGGGACGCCTGCTAATTTAAGTCATCCTTACATAGTAGTGCTATTGTTCCAATGCCTACCATTAATTTATGGGACACATAAAATTGCTGAACTACCTCAGGAATAACTGTAGTCTTTGTTCATTAATATAATTAATGTAATTCACCTGTTTGGAAATGAATGGAATTTGTAATGTAACAAAAAATATACACTAATATTCCTTTTTTTACTTGCTTTGCTAAGCCTGCCATTATTTTATGTGACATAATTATTACCCAACCTCCTTATTCAAATAATTTTTACATACTAATTCGAATTATATGAATTTTAGATGTTTTAGCCACTTTAATATTGTTTCCTCTTTAAAATCTAGATACTTCTAGATAAGTGCAACTCTTTCTTTTTCTTCCTGTTTCGTTTTTAGATAGTAAAATTATACTACAATTATCTTAGATGACTTGATTTAATTTCTCCTGCATCAGCATTAACATAACCTGGAATTAGTTTAGGTATTATAGGTATCAGACATCATTTCTCTCTATTGTATCTATTTATTTATTCCAAAGTTCCATATTTTTCAAATAAGCAGACTACTCTATTTATACTTTTTATATCTTACAAGTTTTCATAATCAAACTTACGTAAAACATTTTGTAATATTACAGGCAATCCGCTGGTCCCTGTACTTAAGCCTGTTTTGCAAACTGGAATTAAGGAATTACAATTTCACCTAAGTTCAGGCGAGGTAAGTACTCAAAATTTCCTTCTATATTTTTCCCTTATATTTTTTCTTTTCAGAAAGTCGTCTATTTTCCCTTTTCGTTCCAATGATTTTCAAAGCTTTGCTGTCCCACGCTGTCATATTAACCATAATCCTCCTTTGATGAAGGAAAAAAAGTATAGTGTCTCATATGAGTAGAAAGTAATTAAGTTTCTCTTTTTTTTTTTAGTCATTCTATGAGGAGATTGAGATAGAGAGAGGGAGCTTAGATTTTGATTTGGTTTATGTAGTGTTTTTGTCCTTATAATTCATGGTTTATGTATACATATATATATATATAGTATATTATATTTATATATATACATATATATGTATATGTATATATATACACATACACACATTATATATATATGTATATGTGTATTATTATTATCATTAAGATTATTGTTATTATAATTATTGTTATTACTATTTTTTTCTTAAAATTTTATTATTTCTAAAATAGATTTCTTTTCTTTTTTCCCCATATTTATATAATTTTCATTTATGTTATTATTATCTAAATCTTCAATATTATTATTTCGTCATTATTTTTCATGGGGGCACACGTGCCCAGGTGCCCCTCCTGGATCCGCTAGTGATATATATATATATATATATATATATATATATATATATATATATATATATATATATATATATATATATATATATATATATATATATATATATATATATATATATATATATATATATATGTCTACCTGAAATTTTTATATAGGTATCTGCAATAGGTCGATAAATATACAAATAGATAAAAATGTTAATAATTTGGAAAATAATAATTTCACCCGAAATAAATGTATCAAAATTTCCCTATTCAAAAATATAATAAATATGAGACAAAGTGGAAGGTCACTGAATAAAAAAAATACGATGTTATAGATAAAGTTATTGGCAAGGTTGAAATAGCAAATGATAATATCCTGACGCATGTGCAACTCATTCACTAACGTTTTTATTAGACAAATTCACCGGTTAGATCTTTCGTGCGTCTCTCGTCCTACTGTTGTGTTCAAAAGGTTTTGTCATTTTTAGTTTTCTGTAAAAGAAAACTGTTGAGATGGTTCTTTGTCTGTTCGTCCGCGCTTTTTCTTTCAGCACTTTTTTCTGTCCGCGCTTTTTTCTGTCCGCACTTTTTTCTGTCCGCACTTTTTCCGTCCGCACCTTTTACTGTCCGCGCTTTTTTCTGTCCGCACTTTTTCTGTCCGCACTTTTTCTCCGCATTTTTCGTCCACATTTTTCCGCAATGTTTTTCTGTCCGCATTTTTTCTTTTCTTTTTCTGTCCGCACTTTTCTGTCCGCATTTTTTCCGTCCGCATTTTTTCCGGTCCGCACTTTTCTGTCTGTCCGCATTTTTGTCCGCACTTTTTCTGCCCACTCTTTCAGGTCTTAAAAACTACTGAGGCTAGAGGGCTGGAATGGTATGTTGATCATCCGCCCTCCAATCATCAAACGTACCAAATTGCAGCCCTCTAGCCTCAGTAGTTTTTATTTTATTTAAAGTTAAAGTTAACCATGATCATGCTTCTGGCAACGATGTAGGACAGGCCACCAACGGGCCGAGGTTAAAG
Source organism: Macrobrachium rosenbergii (assembly GCF_040412425.1). Lineage (NCBI taxonomy): Eukaryota > Metazoa > Arthropoda > Malacostraca > Decapoda > Palaemonidae > Macrobrachium > Macrobrachium rosenbergii. The sequence goes on along the minus strand of NC_089770.1, from coordinate 6,756,517 downwards.
CTCCATGGGCCGCGGCTCATACAGCATTATACCGAGACCACCGAAAAGTAGATCTATTTTCGGTCACCTTGATTATACGCTGTAGCTGCTGTACAGAAAACTCGATTGTGCCGAAGAAACTCCTGGCGTATTTTTTTACTTGTTTCCTTTTAGTTTCGATTGTCGGATGTTCCTCCTTCTAGTAAAGAATCTAGCAAAGAATCCTTCCACTCTGCCGGAACTTGAACAGCTAGGAAGTACTTTGAACCCAAGAATAATTCCTGAGAAATGTAGTTGCTTCTCGGCTCGTGATTTTAATTCCTTTTTTTATCAAAACGAGTTTAATAAATTTTCAAAAATGGCTCTTCTTCTTACGATCTCAGACGGGAAGATACTAAAGTCTTCGGAAGTTCTTACTAGTCAAGGAATCACTTCAGGAACTTCTTCAGATGAATTCCTGAAGATATGGGCGGAAGAAAGTGTTGAAGAAAATGGTTATGCGCGAAGCATTGATAGGATAGGAAGTAGTTGGAGAATAGACGATGCTAAGTCTCTTGTGAAACTTTACGGAACGGCTAACGGTGGGGAAAGATTTTTCTCATAGCGGATGAATGCGGCAGTGATGGTTATGTTGGTTTTTTCTCTTGAGACGTCTATGTGAATATAGATATATATATATATATATATATATATATATATATATATATATATATATATATATATATATATATATATATATATATATATGCACATATTTAGAATGAGTCCCAATCTGATGAAATCAGCGGTATAGGTAAAAATGAACATCAAAGCGTTTTTGAAATAATAAAATACAAGAAACCAAAAATAAGCGTTTAAAAAAATGGGGAATGTTTTTCACCCCGAAAAAATATAAAAAAAATGACGTGAAAGTGTAAGAAAGAAAGAATGAAGGAATATCTAGACTCTTCTATAAGAAGCACAGCAGTCTTCAAATATATATAGCTTTCTGAATCTGTATTGTAATGAAATGATTTTGCCAATTATGTATATATTTTCATTTGTCTTCCGAATTGTATAAACTGTCGCGCCTGCGCAGAACAGCAGTTACACTCGTATTTTTAGATGACAGTTGTCAGTTGGTCTCATTAAGGTTCTAAAGTTAATTACGATATCTAGTTAAACTTACTTACTCTAGATATTTTCACACCAGATTCCATAACAGTATTTTAATCCGCAAAGCCGAAGTGAAAAAGGATACATATCAGATAAAAATGAATCATTTCACAAAAAAATAAATGGTAAAATAAGCTTGAAAAACGTCGCCTGTTATTTTCCTTTGAAAATGGATGCATATCATTTTTAAGCATTCTGACACATTTTTCAAGTACTTTTCACTCGCTCACGTTTACAGGGAGAGTATTTTTTTGTTATGGTGTCATTATCATTGAAATATAGGAATCATAATGAAACCTATTGTCCGTTGAATCGTATCTTTTTCTAGAAAAATGTATGTAGGGGAAAATGAAAAATCTAGAGTTTTAATTCTAATGAAAGGCAGTACCAAAAATAATTCCGTTATATCCTCAATGAATCACCTGATGGAATTTTTCAAGTTTATAAATTTGTTTTATATTATTCTCTTCTGGAATGCTGGAAATATTTGATATTTTTACAGCTAATTTACCAGATCGAGGAACGAAATGAGCTTTGGGTTTTAGTAAAACTAATTTTTTGTTTTTTTTATTCTCAGAAGGAATATTTTCTCAAAGAATATTTCCTCAGTAAAAATATTTCCTAAAATAAATTTCCTCAGAAAAAGTTTCCTCAGACAAGATATTTTCTCAGAAAAAATTTTCCTTAGAAAAATATTCCATAAAAATAAATTTCTTGAGGAAAAATACTTCCTGAAAAATATTTCCTCAGAAAAAAATTTCCTCAGAAAAATATTTGCTCAGAAAAATTATTTCCTCAGAAAAAATATTTCTCAAAAAATATTCCAAGGAAAAGTATTTCCTAAAATTCCCCACAAAAATATTTCCTTAGTAAAAATATTTCCTCAGTAAAAATCTTTACTCAGTAAAAATATTTCCTCAGTAAAAAAATTTCCTCGGAAAAAAAAAATTTCTTCGGATTATCGAGGCCAAGTAAATACTCCTTCCTTGGCCCCCCAACCCACCCCCCGAAAAAAACCGGAAACAACCATCTCGAGATATAATAGATTTTCCTGTAACAATTGACCCTAATTCATGGAAGAAAAAAATAGAAAAAAAGAAGAACAAATAACAAACTTTTCCTGGAATGAGCAGCCGGCAATTTGCTTTGCAAAGTAAACTTCCTCTCTGTTTGCAGAGCTTTTCAATGTTGCAGCCGGATGCACAATGGATGATTATGCATACCCAGGATGATATGACTCGCGAATTACCGGAATTTGTGCATTATTGTTGTTGCTTAGTCTCGTTCTTGGTTCCGGTTCAATTGTCCGTCGAAGAACCTTTGTTCTTTTTTTGTTCGCTTCTTTCCTATCTTCTTCGTTCAGTTGGGTCGTTTCATTTTGAATGGACTAGACTGCTGCATCTCTGCAGTTCGTGAATGATTGAATGAGAGAAAGCACCGTTAAGGTTTAAGGTAATTCAAACATACTGTTATATTTCCGTATTGAAATTCGACGGCGGCGAACACGTGTCAGACTGAATATTTTTAATCAGTTCCATTATCTAACATGTCAAAAATGCGTCGAAATTTCTTCTGCGCAATCAAGTTTTCTGCACAGCCGCTACAGCGTATAATCAAGGCCACCAAAAATATATCTATCTTTCGGTGGTCTCGGTATAATGCTGTATTGCCGCTGCCCATGAATCTTTAACCACGGCCAGGTGGTAGCCTATCCTATATCGTTGCCAGAAGCGGGATCATGGCTAACTGTAACCTTAAATAAAATAAAAACCACTGAGGTTAGAGGGCTGCAATTTGGTATGTTTGATGATTGGAGAGTGGATGATCATTATACCAATTTGCAGGCCTCTAGCCTCGGCAGTTTTTAAGATCTGAGGGCGGACAGAAAAAGTGCGGACAGCCTAAAGTGCGGAGGGACAGACAAAGCCATCTCAATAGTTTTCTTTTACAGAAAGCTACAACTTGTCAGTATTTGAAATATTTATCAGATTTACATAAAAATGGAATAGTTTCTCCTTCCATGAACAGCCATAAAGGTAAAAAAACAGATTCTACGTGTTGAGTTGTGAAGCTGAAACCTTATTGTAAGGATATTATTGCACTTTCTTAAGTGACTTGAATTTCCTTTCGAATTTATTTTGTTTCTCCAGCAGCATTCAACAAATCTCGCTGACAATTAGAAGGAAAACCTGTACGCCAACCTATTTTAGAGAACGCATTGGACGTAAATTAAATGTTGAAGACAATAGAACAGAATTTAGGCCATAAATTCACACACATATATACTGTATATGTATGTATATATATATATATATATATATATATATATATATATATATATATATATATATATATATATATATATATATATATATATATACACTTCTGAATCTTATGTCTATTATATATGTATAAATATATATAAGAATAAAATCTTAAATAAAATAAGACTTCGAAAAACAAGGTGTCTAGTCGGAACTGTTAAAGTTGCAAAAAAAAATCTTAAAAAAAATAACCTGACAAAAAAAGAACAGTGGGAAAAAACTGACAAAAAAAAAACCTGACAAAAAAAAAAAAAAAAAAAAAACCTGATACATAAAAGTTTCCCCCACATCAGTTTCTTGTTAAGTTTGCACAAAGGAGCCTCCCTTCTCCCTCCTCCTCCTCCTCCTCCTCCTCCTCCTCCTCCTCCTCCTCCTCTCCCTCCTCCTCCTTCCTCCCATCCAATAAACAGCCGAAGTCATATGCGAGATCGGATGTCCCGAGATTCATCTCGGGAAAGATCACACGAATATATTCGGGATGCTGTCATTGTATATCAAGAAGGAGAATAATAAAATAGGTGGAGGGGGGGTGAGGGTGGTTAGTTGGGTTGGGGTGTGAGAGTCTGGTCTCTGGGTGGGTTGGGCGGGGTTCAGGGGTGGGGTTGGGCGTGGGTTGTTGAAGACGAAGGTACCGCTAGTCAATGTTTATCTTTTATGAGATTCCTTTTTTTTCTCCTGCTCCCTTGTTAAATCTCTTGAATAAAGCATCATCTGTTCCCTCGGCTACTGTAGAGAGAGAGAAGAGAGAGAGAGAGAGAGAGAGAGAGAGAGAGAGAGAGAGAGAGAGAGAGAGAGAGATTGGTGTCTTTCCTTTTAGCTATTTAAGAGGAAGACTGTTTCATTTGTTTATTTCAGCTACGGTGTAAGAAGAGAGAGAGAGAGAGAGAGAGAGAGAGAGAGAGAGAGAGAATTGTCTCTCCTTTTAGCCGATTTTACAGCTACAATGTAAGAAGAGAGAGAGAGAGAGAGAGAGAGAGAGAGAGAGAGAGAGAGAGAGAGAGAGAGAGAATACTATTTATGATTTCAGCTTCTGGTAAGAACAGAGAAACTTTAATATCATCTCCGGAGAGAGAGAGAGAGAGAGAGAGAGAGAGAGAGAGAGAGAGAGAGAGAAGCCTTAAATTTCATCTTCTGGAGTTAGAGAGATATGAGACACGCTCCTGGCTCTGATGGCCTTTTTTGTAGAGAGAGAGAGAGTTTTAGATTCCTATCCCAGTTGATAATGCCTCGTTTTTTCGTTCGGAATCCTCGTATTTCATCTGATGTTTTGTTCACCTGTCTAATAAATCAAAAACAGTTGACAAATGAGTGTTGCATCATAGCCCAAGACAGTACTTTGAAATGTTCTCCTTCTTTCTCGGGAAATGATACTGTCCGGGTCTTTTTGATATTGTAATATATGGATGTTTTCTTCCGATGATTATTTTGTGTCCTATCTTTTTTTTTTTTGCTTTATTTTTTTTTTTTTATCAAATATTTCGAATATCTTTTGAATGCGTTCTTGATATTTTCCCGATATTATTCAGATCGGAATATTTAGCTGTTTTCTTTCAATGATTATTTTGAGTCTTATGGTTTTTTGGCATCGTTCCTCGTTAATCAAATATTTGGGGAATCTTTTGAGTAAGTTTTATTGTTTTTTTTATTCATCTTTCATCATTGGGTTTTGCTTTATTCCTCTTTTATCAAATATTTGGAGTGTCTTTTGAATGTGTATTCTAGATTAATTATTGTATATTTTCAAAAAATTTTTAAAAATTTCACCCTTATGATATCTGAATTTATGGTTTTTTTGTTTTTGTTTTTCGCATAATCACCTGTTCATCAAATATTTTGTGTGTCTATTGAACTTCTTTCCTAGAATAATTTTTTTATATTTAAAGATATTGATGGTCATAATAGATGCAGTATTTTGTGTAACACTGTTTTTCTATTTTTTTATTTCTCCGTTATTTATTTCGTTTTATCTCTATATGAAATTTTTAGACCATTTTTTGCATATGTAGGCCTGGAAATTTAGGAAATTTACCGCTTATATCGATCATTTTACTTTTACGAATCAGTTATGCTTAAATAAATCTTTCAGTATAATTTCTAGGCATAAGAGGCAACATTGTGTTATTATTTATATATACACAAATGTATATATATATATATATATATATATATATATATATATATATATATGTATATATATATATATATATATATATATATATATATATATATTATATATATATATATATATATATATATATATATATATATATAATCATTATATATATATATATATATATATATATATATATATATATATATATATATATATATATATATATATATATATATATAAATATAATAACACATGATGTTGCTACTTCTAGCTGGTTTATATGCTGAAAGACGTGTTTAAGCATAAAATTTCAGTTTTATGAAAAGGCTTACATAAGCAAAAAAAAAAGTCTGAAAAGGTTAGATATAAATAAATCAGTCTAAATCTGTGACGACCTTTGATTTAGCCAACAAATTTATATCTGATCTTCAAGTATAATGATCTTCAATTATGAAAACTATTAAGAAAATGGAATCTGAGGCTTTCGCAAAATGTATTTAACGATGACAAGTTAAATGCCTGAAGTCAGCTGTTAAATTAAAAGAAATGAGGTTAATTCTATGCTTTGTTTAGACTTGAAAGTCAATTGTTGAATTAAAAAATCATTATCCTCAGTATATTCAATACAAAACTGGACTAACATTGAATTCGCGGTAATGAACTTAACTTATAAAATAATAATCAATACTTGATAATGAATTTAAATTGTAAAATAAAAAAATAAAATAGAATAATTACCAATAATTATTGAATTCACGATAATGAACTTCATTTATAAAATAAAAGATAAAATAATTATCAATACTTATTGAATTCATGACAATGAACTGAACTTATAAAATAGAAAAATTAAAATAAAATATTTATCAATACGTATTGAATTCACGATAATGAATTTCATTTATAAAATAAAAAAAAATAATTATCAATACTTAGTGAATTCACGATAATGAATTCCGTTTATAAAAGCAAATACCAAATTAAATAATATTCAGTATTAAGAAAGTCAACTGAATTCACGACGACGAATCCAAGCTTTAAAAAAATCAAGCCGAAAAAAAAAAAAAAAAAAATCTAACCGTCCGCTGAATGCACGTCGACGACCTGAGCCCTCAACCAAACTCGCATGTTAAATTCAGATGGGGAATAATTGTGTCCGGGCTTAATTGGCTTGCTAATAGAGGCCGGCATAAGCCGTATTCACTGGGCCAAATGAGTTCCAGGGCAGTTTAATAGCCATAGTTCACCTGCAGCTTTATCAATCCTAAAGCTGACCTTCCCCCGGGTGACCTCCCGCCTTCTCTCGCAGAGGTTACCAGCGCCTCTCGGAGGTCTAACTGGGACTCTGAGAGGCCCTCGGAGCCTCTCAAAGGGTCAGCGTTTTCTCGGCAGAGGTTCAGCAGTGCCTCACAGAGGTTGGAGAGTTTTTTTTTTTAAGGGTTGATGTTTCCTCCTCTCAGTGGTGTGAAAGTGTCTCGGATTATGGTTGGGTGTCTAGCGTTTGGTCTGCTTTAGTATTCTTGCGTAAGAGTATGTATATATATGTATATATATATATATATATATATATATATATATATATATATATATATATATATATATATATATATATGTAAAGATACTTGAATCATCAAAATAGAATGTCTGAATGGATTGCTGAACCAGCTCTCCTTTATGGAAGTGAAGTGGGGAAGGTAAATCCCAATGTAAGAAGAGAGAATGAATATATATATATATATATATATATATATATATATATATATATATATATATATATATAAATATATATATATATAAAGACTTGAATCGTCGAGGTGGGAATGCCTGAATGGATTGCTGAACCAGCTCTCCTTTATGGTAGTGAAGTAGGGACGTTAAATCCTAATGAGAAAAGAAAGGTTGAATCTATCGGGACAAAGTAGTTGCCCAGTACTGAGACAGGCAAACAACAGAGAAGGTATGAGATATGGTCAATGAGAAGTTGGTGAAAAGTGTATTTATGAGGTACTAAAAGCAAGGAGGGGAGGAGGATGGGAAGAAAGAGATGTATTAGAATGAAAGGCCTTAATATCCAGGAATTGCGAACGTAAAAGAAGGTAAGGGGAATTGTGCTGTTGATGAGCCGTCAGTGTAACAGTTGAATTATGAATTTTGCAAATGACCGTTTGTTGTCAATATATATATATATATATATATATATATATATATATATATATATATATATATATATATATATATATATATATATATATATATATATATATATCTATATATATATATATATATATATATATATAATATATATATATCTGTGTGTGCGTGTGTGTGTGTGTAAAGTGGGGTTGGGATAGGTCATTATAGTTTAACAAGCTGCCTTGTACGTTAATGAATTAATAACTGATCTAATTATTGGATAGCAATTATTAACATAATGAATCGACAGAAC
>NC_089770.1:6718500-6743500 GCF_040412425.1 Macrobrachium rosenbergii | reverse complement strand
ATTTTTACGAATTCATTGGTCGTTTTTTTAAAATCCATTTTCATCTCTCAAAATTTTCAAGAATTCATTAGTTGTTTGTTTGAAAACTAGTTTCATCTCCCAAAATTTTTAAGAATTCATTGGGGTCGCTTTTTTGAAAATAAGTTTCGTCTCTCAAAATTCTTAAGAATTCATTGGCTGTTTGATTCAAAACCAGTTTCATCTCTCACTATTTTTAAGAGTTCATTGGTCGTTTGTTTGAAAACCAGTTTCATCTCTCAAAATTTATAAGAATTCATTGGTCGTTTGTTTAAAAAACCAATTTCATCTCTCAAAATATTCAAGAATTCATTTTTCGTTTATCTAAAAACCAATTTCATCTCTCAAAATGTTTAAGAATTCATTTTTCGTTTGTTTAAAAACCAGTTTCATCTCTCACACTCTTTAAGAATTCGATGGTCGTTTGTTTGAAAATCAGTACCATCTCTCAAAATTTTTAAGAAGTCATTTGTCGATGGTTTAAAAACCAATTTCATCTCTCCAAATTTATAAGAATTCATTGGTCTTTGGTTTAAAAACTAGTTTCCACCTTTCCCTAACAACTGATTCAAAATGCAACTGCGAGGTTTTCCTCTTATTACACTTTTCAGACCCTTTACTGTCAATTTCCTTTTCAGCGCTGAATAACCTCATAGGTCCGAGTGCTTGGCCTCTTGTCTAAATTGTATATTCGATTCAGTTCTATAGTTCTATATTTAATTTAATATCTGAATAGATACCTACACCCCTCTCGTTCATTACACAGAAGACTCCGGTTCTGTATATTCTCTAATATCGTCTAATATCGGCAGAGCCGTGAAAGGGTGTTTGGCAAATTGCTTAGCGTAGAGACTGATCGTGCTTCTGTAAAGGAAAGGGATTTGGTGTGTTATGAGAAGGGTTCTAAGAAAGAATGAATGAATGAGAGAGAGGAAGTAAGAAGAAAGAAAGAATGAGAGAGACCAGGTAAGAAAGAAATAAAGCATTCTGTTACAGATGGATTTTACAATCCGTATTTTGGAAACTGATAAATGCTCTTAAAGGATTATTCATACATGGTTCTTGGTCCTAAGTAAGTTTTCGTTATTATTATTATTATTATTATTATTATTATTATTATTATTATTATTATTATTATTATTATTATTATTATTATTATTAATTTTATTATTATTATTATAAAAAAATTGTAATTTTGTGAGAAAGTGATTTAGGAAAAAATGGAATGCTAACAGTAAGTTAGGTGAAAATAAACACAGATATATATACACACACACACACACAGTGAGGCAGTGAAGTAATAAGGCTTCATATATATATATATATATATATATATATATATATATATATATATATATTATTATATATATATGACATATTGCCTTCACTACTAGCTATTTTAGCTCACGAACCTGAATAATACAGCGAAATAATCTGAAAAAAGGAAAAACTAAAAAAAAAAAACTAATGCTACCGTAATACCTCCATATGAAAAAAAGCTCTACCACTAAAAAAAAAAAAAAAAAAAAAAAGAAAATTCATAATAAAAGCAACTGGATAAAGGCCAATAAAAACTCATAAATAAAAGAGGAAACGCGCGATCGTATTCCGGCACTGCTTTTCGATATGCCGAATAAAAAAGGTGTTGTATTCACACCCGAGGGATAATCCGGCCGGCTGAAAGAGTCAAAAGCCATTAACACAACCGATAAATCCCGGATTTCCTTTCAACTTTGACGAGCTCTTCGTCAATCGCTCTCGGGGATTTTTTTTTTTTTAATGTTTATCGGCCGCTGTGAATACAAGATTTGACCTGCATCAATTTTTCAGTGCCACTTTTGCCCCGTGATTGATGCAGGGGGCGTCTGATTTGTGGGAGGGTGAGGGGGACAGGTTCTCTCTCTCTCTCTCTCTCTCTCTCTCTCTCTCTCTCTCTCTCTCTCTTTGTGGTCTTTTTAGTGTAGTCGTAATCGGTTCAGTTCATAAGAGAGACAACTGAATTCCTGTCAAAATATGATCAGTATATCCACGTCTCTCTCTCTCTCTCTCTCTCTCTCTCTCTCTCTCTCTCTCTCTCTCTCTCTCTGTGGTAGAACTCTCATCAAATATACGAGTGACAGGGTCGAGATCTTGTTAAGATATGAACATAGATTTTTTCTTTTCTCTATTTTTTCGAGAGCCAATATTCTTCTCTTAACGTAAGCAATGAATTAAGTACCTGGTCTTCAGTCGATGTTGTGGGTGGTCGGTGAGGGAGAGGGAGGAAAAATAACAGGAATGAGTTATCAGGTATCCTTCAAAACCCGTGGAAGAATCGGGAGGGCCTCGACGAGGTAAAAACATTAATCTCTCTCTCTCTCTCTCTCTCAAATGCAAACACACGATGACATATGTATGTATGTATATATATACATATATATAAATAAAAAAAATATATATATATATACACATATATATATATATATATATATATATATATATATATATATATATATATATATATATATATATATACTGTATATATATTACGAACACGTAAATGAATTCCAAACCGATCGTTAACCACAAAACGGGAAACTCAGCATTCCAGTAATTATGCTCTATGAAAAAAGGGGGCCTAATGTCTGCTGCATAAGCACATTTCCGAAAATTTATACTTGCCCTCAACTGCTCCCAAAAAAATAACCCGGAAACGATATTTGGTGAAAAATCACAACTCATAAAAAAAGACGGAAAATAACCTGATGTAATTGCAAAATATTGGACGGGTTACCGGATAGGCAATTAATATTTGCTGAGCTTTTTGTCCGAAATATAGAATTTGGGAGAATTTCATTCCGGTCGTAAGGTTTCATGGCCGCTGTTCTCCAGCTTTCGGAATTACTTACGGCCTTTTGCGACGCGGAAATAAAATACTCGGAATTTATCAGCATTTTTGTATTTTGTCCTAATTCTTGAATGGCGGTATTTTTTATCTATAATAAATAGAGGTCCATATGTTTCAGAATATAGAGAAAGATGTAACTTTGATATAGGTAAATAAAGTTTACATACATACTGTACATACGATGAAGTCTATTTCATGTCTTTAACCATACATATGCATACTTGACTGAAAATTTTAAATATTTCTAATACTTGGTTTGCGGTACATACATACATACATACTTACATACATACATGCACACATACATACATAAATGCAATGCAATGTGTTCCATATCTGTACCCAAACCTATGCACAAATTACTGAAAATGTTAAATATTACTAACACTGGGTTTTTAGTACATACATACATACATACATACATACATACATACATACATACATACATACATACATACATACATATACATACATACATACATACACGAATTTAATGCAATGTGTTCCATATCTGTAACCATACATACACAAATAACTGATTCTTTTAAATAATTATAATACTGAGTTTGCTGATATTATCCTATATACATTTACATCCATCCAAACTTTGTACCCATTCAAATGCGTTGAACATTTCTCTGTTAAAACTGCGATGAAGACTGACCCTCTGAAACGCATCATTTGCTTAGACATTAACAGAAATTATGGCCTTTTATGGTTATCAAACGGTTAACCATAACAAGTTTTTGGTATAACCAGCTGCACGGCTACCACGTTTGCTGCACCATTTAACCGGAATGAAATTATGGATAGCAATTCCCATAAAACACATTTTATCACGTAAAACAAAAGGCGTCTAGAATGAAGGAAATGAAAATGGATTCATGAATATATGAATATAATTATGATTGGCTGCCTAGAGTTATTAGTTTTCCAGTTCTCTTCCTTTTTCAAAAAACTTCGACATTCTATTTACGTATTTCATTTCGCATTCGGTTTATTATTTATCCATGAAATTCACATTTACTCACACGCATTTGTTACGCCTCTCCTGCCTCTTGAAAAGTTTCTACATACATACATACATACATACATACATACATACATACATACATACATACATACATACATACATACATACATACATAAGTTATATATTATTAGAAAAAATAACAGTTCAATTACGATTTCTTCCAAGTAACTACAAGTTTTTCTCATTCCTTTATATTTCATAAAAGCTCCAATAACATATATTTTACAATCAATTTATCTAATATCAATAAAATTCGCACTTATTCACAATCATCACACCTTTCCTATCTTCTACAACATCAACATCTTCTCTCTATCTTCGATTATCATTGATAGTAATATTTCCATTTACTTCAATTTATCAATTATCAATAAAATTCTAAACGTATTCACAATCATCACACCTTTCCTATCTTCTACAGTATCAACATCTTCTCTCTATCCTCAATTATCATAGAAAGTGATATTTACCTTCACATCCAATTTATCAATTATCCATAAAATTCTAAACTTATTCACAACCATCACACCTTTCCTATCTTCTACAGCATTAGAATCTTCTTACCATCTTCGATTACTCTCTCTTCCACAGCATCTTCTCCCTATCTTCGATTACCATGAAAAATAATATTCGAAAAATAAAATGAAAGAAAAATAATATTCAAAAAATAAAATGAAAAACCTCATTCAGGTCATTTTACCTTTCGGCCGAAGTGCCTCGCTCAAGCAAGCTGTATCGAATTAGGCTGTTAGTACTCCGCCCTCCCTCCCCACCCCCTCAGTGGCCTGGCTTCTTGCATTACAGGCCAATTACAGGCCGGAGTTCCCTAATAACGTCGTTATCGGATTCCTGTTTCCGCTAATACGTAATTGGGTGATGTGGGTTTATCTCTTTTATTCCTTTGAATTGGCTGTTCGTTTTCTCTCGGCCTTCGAAGTGCTTTCTTTTTATTATTATTATTATTATTATTATTATTATTATTATTATTATTATTATTATTTTATTTTACAGATTTGTCTTCAAATTTCTATCTTAACAAAATGTTATTATTATTAATTATTATTATTACGGAGTATTATTATTATTATTACTTATTATTATTATCTCTAAATTAATTTATCTTCAAATTCCTATTAACAAAGTTATTATTATTATTATTATTATTATTATTATTATTATTATTATTATTATTATCTCCATCTTCCAATTTATCTTAAAATTTCTATCTTAAAGTTATTATTATTATTATTATTATTATTATTATTATTATTATTATTATTATTATTATTATTATTATCTCCCACTTGCAACTTATCTTCAAATTTCTATCGTAACACAAGATAGCTATTATTATTATTATTATTATTATTATTATTATTATTATTATTATTATTATTATTATTATTATTATTATTATTTGCAGTTTATCTTAAAATTTCTATCGTAACACAAGATATTATAAAATCTTAGCCCCTGACTTTGTAAAAAAAAAAAAATACAGCTTATCGCAAAAAAAAAAGTAAAGAGTAATGATGCAAATTGAGAATGGGTCATAATGAGGCCCAAAACCAACTGAAGGTTCAGTTACAGTTAAGAAGATTAAATACTGATTTCATTCGTGAAAACATCAAGTCCCTTTGGGAACAAAAAAGACCATTGGACTTGCATTCAGTTAATAATAATAATAATAATAATAATAATAATAATAATAATAATAATAATAATAATAATAATAATAATAATAGACCTTTTATTTCACAGCAATTCCTTTGATTTTTATCCAAACCCCTTATTTTAAATTTAATTTTCAACTTTAATCTAAACAAAAAACAAGTAAAAAATGCGGCGAAATTTCTTCGGCGCAATCGAGTTTTCTGGCAACACCGTACAATCAAGACCACCGAAAATAGATCTATCTTTGGGTGGTCTCGGTATGATGCTGTATGAGCCGCGCCCCATGAAACTTTAACCACGTCCCGGTGGTGGCCTATCCTACATCGTTGCCAGAAGCGCGACTATGGCTAACCTTAATCTTAAAAAAATTAAAAATCACTGAGGCTAGAGGGCTGCAATTTGGTATGTTTGATGATTGGAGGGTGGATGATCAACACACCAATTTGCAGCCCTCTAGCCTCAATGATTTTTAAGATTTGAGGGCGGACAGAAAAAAGTGTGGAAGGAAAAAAAGTGCGTTCAGAAAAAGTGCGGACAGAAAAAAGTGCGGACAGAAAAAAGTGCAGACAGAAAAAGGTTCGGACGGGCAAACAAAGCCGGCACAATAGTTTTCTTTTCAGAAAACTGAAAAGGAATTCTTACACGTTACTAAACTATAACAACGACTGTTATGGAAATCTAAGGCGTTACGCAATTCAGGGCGCGAGTTATTCGAGCGTAATTCTCATCGCGAGGAAGACCCTAAATGTTAAAGCTATCACCGTTATGGAAATTGAAGGCATTTTGAAATTCAGGAGGCGACACATTCGTTTGTAAGTTTCATTCCGAATGTCAAAGTAAGTCATTTATTAAATGAATATGAGACAGAAAAGAATGGAAATGAATATTCATGGTTGCATTTCCATTTCCTTCATTCTAGACACCTTTTGTTTCACGTGATAAAATGTGCTTTTGTAGGAATTGCCGCTGTACGTAATTTCATTCCGCTTAAATGGTGCAGCAAAAGTGATAACGTGCAGTTGGTTATACCAAAAACTGGTTATAGTTTACCGTTTGATAACCATAAAAGGTCATAATTTCTCTTAATGTCTAGCCAAATGATGCGTTTCAGAGGGTCAGTCCTCATCGCAGTTTTAACAGAGAAATGTTCGATGCATCTGAATGGCTACAAAGTTTGCATGGATATAAATGTATATAGGATGATATCAGAAAACTCAGTAATATAATTATTTAAAAGAATCGGTTACTTGTATATGGATGGTTACAGATATGGAACACATTGCATTAAACTCGTGTATGTATGTATGTATGTATGTATGTATGTATGTATGTATGTATGTACTAAAAGTATGTTAAAGTAATATTTAACATTTTCAGTACATAACAGATATGAACCTCACGTACATTAGTAATATTTGTATGTATGTATGCATTTTCATGTAATGTTGTAATGTATGTAATGTATGTTAATGTGTACAAAAATGGATATGGAACATTTAAATTTCATCATTGCATTTTATTAAAGACATGGCAGTATGTATTGTATGTGTATGTATGTATGTATGTATGTATGTATGTATGTATGTATGTATGTATGTATGTATGTATGTAAGCTTTATTTACCTATATCAAAGTTATCTCTTTACCTATACTCTGAAATATATGGACCTCTATATTTTATTAAAGATAAAAATTCCACCATTCAAGAATTAGACAAAAATACAAAAATGCTGATAAATTCTGAGTTATTTTATTTCCGCGTCGCAAAAGGCCGTAAGTAATTCCGAAAGCAGGAGAACAGTGGCCATAAACTCATTGACCGGAATTAAATTCTCCAAATTCTATATTTCGGACAAAAAGTCAGCAAATATTAATTGTACTATCCAGTAACCCGTCAATATTTTGCAATTACATCTGGTTATTTTCCGTCTTTTATGAGTTGGTGATTTTTCACCAATATATTTCCAGGTTATTTGGGGGGGCAGTTTAGGGAGTTTGAAATGAGTTTATGCACAGACATAGCCCCCTTTTTTTATAGAGCATACTTACTGACTGCTGAGTTTCCAGTTTTGTGGTTAACGATTGGTCGGGATTTCATATACGTATTCTGTATATATATATATATATATATATATATATATATATATATATATATGTATATACATATATATACATGTATATATATATTTATATTTATATATATATTTTGTATATATATATATATATATATATATACATATACATACATACATACATACACACACACACTGTATACACAGTTATATATATATATATATATATATATATATATATATATATATATGTATATATATATATATATATATATATATATATCATGTGTGTTTGCATTTGAGAGAGAGAGAGAGAGAAAAAGAGATATGTTCTAAGCGTTTTGGAGGATAACCGATCGCTCATTTCTCTTTTATTTTTCATCCCTCTTCCTCACCGACCACCCACAACATCAACTGAAGACCAAGTACTTAATTCGTTGTTTACGTTAAGAGAATATTATTGGATCTCGAAAAAAAATTAGAGAAAAGAAAAAATCTATATTCATATCTTAACAAGATCTCGATCCTGTCACTCGTATGTTTGCTGAGAGTGCTATCACAGAGAGAGAGAGAGAGAGAGAGAGAGAAGAGAGAGAGCATATACTGATCATATGTTGACACGATATCAGTTCTGTCTCTCTTATGAACTGAACGTATTACGACTACACTAAAAAGACCACAGAGAGAGAGAGAGAGAGAGAGAGAGAGAGAAACCTGCTCCCCCCCTCACCCTCCCACAAATCAGATGGACCCGCATCAATCACGGGTCAAAAGTGGCACTGAAAAATTGATGCAGGTCAAATCTTGTATTCACAGCGGCCGATAAACATTAAAAAAAAAAAAAAATCCCCGAGAGCGATTGACGAAGAGCTCGTCAAAGTTGAAAGGAAATCCGGGATTTATCGGTTGTGCTAATGGCTTTTGACTTTTTCAGCCGGCCGGATTATCGCTCGGGTGTGAATACAACACCTTTTTTATTCGGCATATCGAAAAGCAGTGCCGGAATACGATCGCGCGTTTCCTCTTTTATTTATGAGCTTTTATTGGCCTTTATCCTGTTGCTTTTATTATGAATTTTCTTTTTTTTAGTGGTAGAGCTTTTTCCATATGGAAATATGGCCGTAGGATAAGTTTTTTTTTTATTACTTTTCGTGAATATTTTCGTTTTTTTTAGATGATTTCTTCTTATTATTTAGGTCCGTGAAAGGTTATTTAATCCATTAGGTACTCCTCTCTCTCTCTCTCTCTCTCTCTTGGCGTTTTCAAAATGAAGTGACTGATTGAAATGACGGATATAAACCATAAAGAAACAATGAAAGGAGTAATAATAATAATAATAATAATAATAATAATAATAATAATAATAATAATAATAATAATAATAATAATAACAACAGATTTATTATTATTGCTATTCAAATGACTGATCTAAACCTGAAGAAATAATAATAATAATAATAATAATAATAATAATAATAATAATAATAATAATAATAATAATAATAATAATAATAATAATAATAACAAAAGATTTATTATTATTGTTACTGAAATGACTCATCTAAACATAAAGAAATAATAATAATAATAATAATAATAATAATAATAATAATAATAATAATAATAATAATAATAAAGTTATTATTGTTATTGAAACAAATGATATCAACATAAATAATAATAATAATAATAATAATAATAATAATAATAATAATAATAATAATAATAATAATAATAATAATAATAATAACAAAACCTTTATTATTATTGTTATTGTTAAGTACACCAATCACACATACGCAACATATCTTTCGTTTAATATAAAGCAACTCAAATCTCTTCACTTTGTTATTTTCTCCCACGTAAAAAACCTGACAAAATATACATCAAGTCCAAAAGGAAAACACATGATTAATCTCTAACCCACCAGGAAGGATTTCAACCCACGCGTTTTAAAGACAGATAGCCTTGTGGCTTACGGGTCTTTCACTTTAAGCTAGGATTGCGTAGGATTGCGCAGGATTGCGTAGGATTACCTTCAGGAAATTGAGGAGTTTAGTGGTCATTTTTGAGCTTACTACCCCCGTCATATTTCCTATCCGTTTTGCTAACTAAAGATAGAATACTTAAATATTAAGTTATATAGTATTTAATAAACTAGAAAATGGGTAATTAAAAATTAATGTATATATGTATATATGTATATATATATATATATATATATATATATATATATATATATATATATATATATTATAATTATCGTTTTATTTTGATCCATTCCGGTCACCAAAACTAGAATATGGTTAATTCATATTTGTTATAAAAAGTTGATTTACAATATTACATAAAGCAGGAAATATTAATGAATATCTTACATAAAAAATAAACTTACGATATTTCTTAAATACCATGACACGTCAGGGAACTAATCATAAATTTAAAATTTATTGACAGAATAAAAAAAGCCGGTATTTATAACAATATGGCCAATAAATACCGAATTATAAATAATGTAATACTTCTGAATTTGGCTGTCCGTATTGGGATAAATACCTGTCATTTTTATACCTGTCTATTTTTAATAAAGTATTTAAATTTTAAATTGTTGATTGCTCTCATGAAGTGTGTTTTGGTAAGTATGAAATTCTGTGATTCAATTTTTTATATGAAAATAATTTGCTGGGAATTTGTACATAAAAGAAATTTCTTAATTTTTTTCGTATAGATATTAATTAATAATAAATTCGCGAGAAATTTATACACAAAAGAAGTTTATTCTATATTTCTTTATATATAAATATCAATTAATCATATCAATTCGTGGGGAATTTATACATAAAAGAAATTTCTTCTATGATTTTTTATATGAATATCAATTAATATTTATTCGGGAGGAATTTGTACACAATAAAAATCTCTTCTATAATTTTTTATATATAAATATCAATTAATCACATCAATTTGCGAGGAATTTGTACATAAAAGAAATTTCTTCTATAATTCTTTATATATAAATATCAATTAATGATATTAATCCTCGAGGATTTAGTGCATAAAAAATTTTTCAATGTTTTTTTTATAAAATATCAATTAATCATATTATTTGGCGAGGAATTTGTACATAACAAAAGTTTATTACATAATTTTTTACATAAATATCAATTAATAATATTAATTCGCGAGGAATCTGTACACAATAAAGATTTATTCTATATTTTTTACATAAATATCAGTTAATTATTTTAATTCGTGAGGAATTTGAACAAAATAAAAATATTTTCTATAATTCTTTATATCAGTATCAATTGATCACATTAATTCGTGAGGAATTTGTACACAATAAACATCTCTTCTATAAATTTTTTATATAAATATCAATTAATCATATCAATCCTCAAGGAATTTGTACGTAAAAAAATTTCTTCTATATTTTTTTATTTAAAAAAGTTGATAGACTAAAGCATAAACAAAACGAATTAGCGACTAACAACATCCATTCCGATTTCATTTACGTGTCGTCATATCCCGCGCAGAGAAAATGGGGTTGGAAATTTATTTCATGGAGATATATTGCAAGAATTAATATCTCCGTTATACAACGAGGCAATTGGGAGTGGGTACTCATATATATATATATATATATATATATATATATATATATATATATATATATATATATATATATCATAAATTCCACTCTTCGTCCTTATTCTAGGAATATGCGTTTGTCATTCCCTTCACATTCTTAATTGTTGTCCAGCTTTGTCAGTTCGTCTTTGGGTCAATTCAGCTCGACAGTTTGGTGGTAAATAGCCTTTGGTTTTTTCCAGAATAGAAATAACTTCTTTTTACTGATGTCTTTGTTTGCGTCGGACGAAATTGCTGGTTTTCATATTCCGGAGTGGATGGGTAGGGGAGGGGAAGAGGCGAATCATTTGGTGAACGGGGAAATTTATGACAGATGAATTCTGTTGTCGACATTCGAGACATGTAACCATATTGATAGGTTTATATATATATATATATATATATATATATATATATATATATATATATATATATATATATATATATATATATATATATATATATGTACATAAACAATATATCATTTCAAGTCCTGTTGCTTAGATCTGAAACAGGCATAAATTAGATGAATAGCACCAATTCCGTTATTACACTTTTTTATATATGAATTTCCAGTGCAAATCTCTTTATTCAAGATGCATAAATTAATATTTATATAGATAACATATTAATGAATTAAAGTTTAAATAAATAAATAAATATATATATATGTATGTATGTATGTATATATATATATATATATATATATATATATATATATATATATATATATATATATATATATATATATAGAGAGAGAGAGAGAGAGAGAGAGAGAGAGATATTTCCTGTATTACTTCGGGTCCTAATGCCCACATTCATAACAGGTAGGGGGAGAGAGAGAGAGGGAGAGAGAGAGGAGGCATCCATTTAATGAACAGATCCGCATCTTCTATTCCGCAGTGAAAGTTTCCGCAATAATATATTGTTCCCAAACCAACTTCAGACGCGTTCATGAGCTTTTATTAAACTCAGGAATAAAGCCGAATAATTTTGCGAATCTCTGAATATTTAAACTCACGCCGACGATATTTCTCAGAACGGAATTACGGTTTTTTGCTTGTTGAATGAAATGTGCATGTTTTTCGTGCCTCCTCCCCTGCCTTCTCTCTCTCTCTCTCTCTCACACTCTACACACACACACACACACAAACACACACACATATATATGTACATGTATTGTATATAATAGTATATCTGTATATATATATACATATATATATACATACATACATACATATATATATATATATATATATATATATATATATATATATATATATAGTGTGTGTGTGTAAAAGTAAGAGAACAAACAACCAATATATTATATGGAATGTTAAGATAAGTTACTTTATTATTCTTATTTTGTTCGTTGTTTTTCCTAATCGAGAAGAATCAAATAAAGTAAAAGAACGGTTACGGGAAACCGAGGAATTATGTTTAGATTAGCCGTCGTTCAGTCCTGGGACAGCCTCTCTCACCGCTTGCCACTCTGTAAATATGCAGGTTGCAGGTGACTTGGTTAGGACAGTAAGTATTGTTCCTAAGGTCGGGCCTAGTAGTCTCGACTCTCTCTTATATCACCGTCATATTTAACGGTATGGGAACTCCAGTGGGTAAATAAGCAGAAAAACTAAAGTTCCATTTTTAATGGTATGGGAACTCCAGTGAATAAATAAGCAGAAAAACTAAAGTTCCATTTTTAATGGTATGGGAACTCCAGTGAATAAATAAGCAGAAAAACTAAAGTTCCATTTTTAATGGTATGGGCACACTTTTTTTAAAATAAGCCCCCCAAAAAAGTTCCATTTTTAATGGTATGGCTACAATAGTTTAAAATAAGCAGGAAAAACCTAAGGTTCCTTTTCTAAATTGTATGGGAACTCCAGTGGATAAATAAGCATGAAAAACTAAAGTTCCATTTTTAATGGTATGGACACTCCAGTGGAAAAATAAGCAGAAAAACTAAAGTTCCATTTCTAAATTGTATAGACACTACATTGGATAAATAAAAAGGAAAACTAAAATTCCACTTTTAATGGTATGGGGACACTAGTGTAAAAATCACTAACAAAAACCTAAGTTCCTTTCCACTAAAATTCATCTGAACAAATAGCCTTTAAGAACACCTACGCATTATTTAATCGTTTTACATAATCTAAACAATTTATTATTAACCTGACAGCTGGATTAGTAATACATTTTATGAATGAACTCTGTGATAAATCTTCAAGCGCTTTCCAACGGCGAGAAATCTTTTAAGGTATGGCAAGCTATAAATATCAAAATGTCCACTAGATCTATTTGTGACTGGACTTCATTCATCTGAAGTCCTCGAAATATTACAATTAGGTCCGGAACTCATTCAAATGGTCGTAGGCTAATTATAAATGCACGTTCATTTCAAATGTGTTTCTCTGAGCCTGATGTTCATTTGTCTGCGTTCAGTGTCTCTTTTTGCATAATTCATTCTTTCCTGTCAGAATTGATTTCACGAGATTATATCCGCTGCGTTGAAGGTATTTTTAATGATTTACTTATTTTCATTATTTATTGGTTTCGTATATTAATTTGCGTCATTATAGAAATATATAATTTTGTATATTTCTCTAACTCGTCACAAAATCTTGCCTGAACATTTCAGAATAGACGAAAAGGTTATTTGAGTTTCTCATTTTCTTATCTCTAGGTTTCAGATTTCTTAAAGTGATTCACGTATTTGCCCTGTCTTTTCCTTAAGTTAAAACAATAAATTTTTCAGAATAAGTCAGAAAAATTGAAAACATTACTTTAATTGATTTATGTTTTGTTTAGTCTTTTGAAAAATTTCCTTAATAGTTCAACAGCCAAAATCATATTGACCTGCATATAAGGGGGACAACAAGTTAGTGGGAATCATCCTGTATGAAAAAATGGAAACTTTATTAAAATATATATATATATATATATATATATATATATATATATATATATATATATATATATATATATATATATATATATATATATATATATATATATATATATACCACAAATTTCAGTACAGTATTAAACCCATGATGCAGTCTCAGAAATAATCTGAGATTATTCTTGTTGACCAATTTTGGTAAAAAGTTTTTTAGAGAGTCTTCAGCTACATCTGGGCAGACATTTTAGATAATTAATAATTAATTTTGGCAGATTTTTTTAGAGGTTCTTCAGCCACTTCTGACAGATATCTTAGATAAACGAATTTCTAGAACGAGCGATATGCATAAAGAAAAATATACCCATCACTAAAGAAGGCACTGAGAGAGGTCTTCATTGACAAATGAACATCGGGCGCTCCGGACACCCTCACACGAAAATCGCATGGCAGACTGAATAAGAATTAATGACCAACCCCCCACGCAAAATAATTTTATGAACTGATATTTCCTCGTCGGTCCTGGACCACTAATTAATAGTGAATGCCGACATTATCATTAAAAGAAGCCATATCAGTAGACATACCTCACCGCAGAGGCCTAATTACTGTAAAATAAATTACCAGCGATATGCCATTGAGGATGTGAGCCATTACAAACTCGTCAAAAACGAGGACGGATGTGCTTTGGACAGTTTTTTTTTTTTTTTTGCTCGATTATGTGTTTTTTTTTTTTGGTGGTGTGTTGTCCAAATTGATAGGGCCTAAGTGGATGCATTCAGGTATGATTTTAACTGTATTTATCAACGTAGATATGCATAGATGTATTAAAAAATATCTGTCTATATTTATATCTGTCTATCTATCTGTCTATCTAGCTATCTATCTATATATATATGTATATGTGTGTGTATATGTATATATATATATATATATATATGAATGTGTGTGTTTGTATATATATATGCACACATATATACATACATACATACATACATACATACATTACATACATACATATAAACATATATATAAATATGTGTGTATGTAAATTGACTGATTGTCAGGATGTCAATAAAACTTATGAAGTTATCCCTTGCAGTTGGATTGTTTTACTACGATTAGAACATTAAAAAGAAACAAACTGTTCAGATAACTCCCTTCCAGTCTCTGAACATTACTGTACCTTTACAAAACGAGGATAAAGCCTAAAGCATTTATTCGTCTGAACATAATCGCATTAAACCTAATTAAAAAACAGTGGGATGGACATTACATATAATCTAATATATTTTCAATAATATAAACACGAATCAAACTTAACAAAGTTACATGTTTGAACATTACTGACGATTTCTTAATTTTGATATAGCGTAACATATGTAGGGGGAGGGCGGGTTAGTGCCGTCAGTACACCTCATGTGGTACGTTGTGGGCATTAATTAAGGTTCTTGGCAGTGTGCCTTCGGCCCCCAGCTGCAACCCTTTTCGTTCCTTTTACTGTACCTCCTTTCATATTCCCTTTCTTCCATGTTACTTTCCCCAACCCTCTCCTAACAATTGATTCATAGTGCAACTGCTTTGAGGTTTTCCTGCTGTTACACCTCTCGAACTTTTTTAATGTCAGTTTCCATTTCAGCGCTGAATGACCCCATAGGTCCCAGTGCGTGGCCTTTGGCCTAAATTCTATATTCAACTCATTCGACTCACCAATAACCTGAGTCTGAAAATTCCTAAATTCCTAAATTCCTAAATTCCTAAATTCCTGAATTCCTAAAATAATGAAACGACAGGAAGATAAAGGCCACAACATTACTGGAAATTTAAAAAGGAAGATATAACATAGCCAACAGCATTTTGAATTTGTATAACAGAGTGAATTCTATAATAAGCGATGGCTCTAAAGCATTACTGTGAGATTATGAAATATGATCAACCTAAGTTCTGGTTTAGCACATCAAAGGAAACTCAAAATGTGGAATTAAATCTAGTGAACTTATAGTTCTGAGCGTTTGCGGTGATTTTATAAATTGGAAAACGCTAACATAGCTGTAACTCTAAACATTACTCAGATGAGTCTGTTGTGAGAGAGTGTATGGCATGTTTGTGTGTGTGTGAGAGAGAGAGAGTAATAATAATAATAATACACACACACACACACACAATAATAATAATAATAATAATAAGCTTTATTTCCACAATATTTACATTGGCTATTCTAGATCTTTATATTGAACAAAATGCATTTGATGCAAGAGAAAGAGAGAGAGAGAGAGAGAGAGAGAGAGAGAGAGAGAGGAGAGAGAGAGAGAGAGAGAGAGAGAGGGGAGGGGAAAAGAGAGAGGACTATATCTTGACTCAATGACAAGGAGAGAGAGAGAGAGAGAGAGAGGGGGTGAAGAGAAAGAGAGAGGAATATTTGACTCAATGACAAGGAGAGAGAGAGAGAGAGAGAGAGAGAGAGAGAGAATATTTTGACTCAATAACAAGGAGAGAGAGAGACAGAGAGAGAGAGAGAGAGAGAGAGGTGAAGAGAGAAAGAGAGAGGAATATTTTGACTCAATAACAAGGAGAGAGAGAGAGAGAGAGAGAGAGAGAGAGAGAAAGAGAGAGGAATAATATACCTTGACTCAGTGACAGAGAGAGAGAGAGGAGCGAGAGAGAGGAGAGGAGAGAGAGAAATTGACTCGAGTGACAGGAGAGAGAGAGAGAGAGAGAGAGAGAGAGAACAGTACCTCGACCACTGACGAGAGAAATCCAAAACATCACACCATCAGCTCCTCAAGTCGTTCCGCCGACGAGTGAACAGACAAGTAATGACGTCATCACAAGACCCATCAGGATGAAGACGTCGCCCTCAAAAACATATGACAGACGACAGACATTTCACAGACGATATTTCACAGACGACGTTCGAAGGAAAGAGAAAAGCGACACCCACCCGTCGGATAAGTCATCTATCACTTTCTTTTCCCGGCGAGAAAAAAAAAAAATATTCAGAATTGATGCTTTACTTAGGGAAATGGGTTCGCCATTAGCGTGTCGCAGAAAGGCCTGTTTTAACGTATATATTATTATATTTGGTTAGCCTTCTAATTATGATTATACTCTACGCGTTTATTCATTGCTACCCTAATGTAATTCCCCTTGTATCAAGTAATTTACTTACATGTTTATCCGTTTATTTATTGATTAGTTAATTTATTTTTTTCTTTTTCATCAGTGATCTCTTGGAAGCTCGAATTGCAAGTCAGTGGTCCCTTTGGTAGGCTTGTTCCATATGGATAGGGTTCATCTTCTGAATAATAATAATAATATTCATAAATTTTTTTTATAGCGTTGCAACAATTTTGGTGCCGAAAGTTTTTTGGCTCGAGTTTCTTCCTGAAATTGAAGCAGGTGATACAATTTTCATATTGAAATACAAAATATTTTCTAAAGCCCTAGGTCTCATAGATTTCCCTTGAAAATGGTATTTTTCAAGCTAGGTGAATCAATGTGACAGTCCTTTTAACTAGTGTATATTACAGTAAAGCTGACCGTTTTACACACACACACACACACACACACACACACACACACACACATATATATATATATATATATATATATATATATATATATAGATATAAAATATAATATATAATCATATGTGATATATAAATAAAATTTCTGATTCACATCAGATATATATATATTTTCTATATATATATATACAAATAATCAACATATCATGTATATAACATACAAATAAATTTTTTGACTCACACAGGATCACACACACACTTTTCCACACAAATATATATATATATATATATATATATATATATACCTATATATATATTTGAATATATATATATATAAGCATATATAACAACACACACACACTAACACACACACACACACACACACACATATATATATATATATATATATATATATATATATATATATATATATATATATATATAAAAGCTCTAACCTAGATCTTTTGAATATTTTGTACAAAAACAAATGCAATACGTTCCATTACTGCCCTAGCCGCTTTATAGATCTCAAACACTAATACCGAGCAATACAAAACTACACCAAAACCCCATCACATTACAGACATATAATAATAGATTATCTTCACTCACAAGAAGACCCAACCCAGCAGTCCCAAGACTGTCCTTATTTACTGAAATGGGTTTACTCGCTTCCCTGTCGCCTCCAAAGATACACTGCATATTAACCAATATAACAGTGATCACGAGTACTTATGTATTGTAACATTTTGTACAGTATTTATGAATATACGTTACTGTGTGTATGTATGTATGTATAGTACTTACGATACATTAATCAAAATGATGCCTGAGGAAGAGGGGTGAAGAATTTCTAAGACATAATAGGTTAATGTACGGGAGGTAAATAGGTTTGTCTAGTTATGTATTTATTACATATCTTCACTCTTAAATATTATATTGATACAATTTTAATATATATATATATATATATATATATATATATATATATATATATATATATATATATATATATATATTTATATATATATATCAGAGGAGGACAGACAGAAAACCACACATCACAAGGCTGTCTTATTTTATTTTAAAACCAACGTTTCGTAATTTTTTGTATTGAATTACATCTTCAGGGCTGTGCACAAGAAAAGATAAAAACATAAAAACAGTTATAAGTACAAAGTCTTAGAATACATTTAAAATGTTACAGTAAAAATGATAAAATAAAAACACAAAAACCAACCTAGAGGTGAAACAAAGCAACAGTTGAACTAAATGGTTATTATAAAACAATTAAAAATACTCATACATCCGCTGGTCAACTGTATTTAGCTTAACTCCTTACTGTGGTGGCTTCTTTCCATTTAGTTCCTTACTGTTTCACCTCTAGGTTATTGTGTTTTATTCTTATTTCATTTTTACTGTAACATTTTAAATGTATTCTAAGACTGTACTTATAACTGTTTCTATTTTTATCTTTTTCTTGTGCACAGCCCTGAAGATGTAATTCAGTACAAAATTACGAAACGTTGGTTTTAAAATAAATAAGACAAGCCTAGTGATGTGTGGTTTTGTCCGTCTCTTCTCTGGATATATATATATATATATATATATATATATATATATATATATATATATATATATATATATATATATATATATATATATATATATAGCTTAATAAATAAATAATCTGCCAAGACCAGGAAGAACATCCTTTATTGTACGAGCTTTCCCATAAAAACCTCATCATCAGGCTGAAAACCGACAAGGATGAGAATCAATAAAATTACAATAAAATGAATTGTCATAATAAATGCTGTAAAAATACTAACGAAATATATAAAATGAACAAGTAAATACAAGCTAAAAGGGTGGGACGTAAAATAATGAAAAAATTAAAAACACAAACATAAAAATATGAAACTAAAACTAAGTGAAAATGTAAAACAAACTACCATTCACAAAGTAAAATATTTAACGACCTAATTGAGTACATACTATGAAATTACACGATAGCTAGTTGAATACCAGACGAGTTGTTGTTCAACCTTCCGGCCATCTTTTTAATCGTCAGCGACTCTGGAAATTAAAAGGTCCAGTCTGTTGTTCGCAGTGTGGTCTGATTACGTGGGATCTAGTTCCCTTTGGCTCAGACACAAATTTTTGGAACACAGAGGTCTTTCTATTAGAACTAGGTTTCCCTTTCCAAACCACCCTTTTCTGCCATTAGAGAACACAGTTTTAGCATAGGACCATCTTTCACTGACCTGGATTTTCGGGCACTGTCTTTTTGTTCAAATAGACTTGGCCTTTTAATTTCAGAGTCAAGACTATAAAAGATGAAGCCGGGGTTGAAACAACAACTCTGTCTGGTATCAACTAGCTATCTGTACTCCTCTAGTAAATAACTCAATTAGGTCGTTAAATATTTTACTTTAATGAGTGGAAGTTTGTTTACAATTCACTTTTATTTTATTTTCATATTTTTATGTTTGTATTTTTAATTTTCATGTATTTTATCTCACTTTTAGTTTGTATTTATTTGTTCATTTTATATATTTCGTTAATATTTTGCTGAAGATTTACTATGACACATTTTATTGGTAATTTTATTGATTCTCATCCTTGTCTATACCTTAAGATGACAATGATGAGGTTTGCAATATCATTTATCATTTAGCCAAGATCGTACAAGCAAATATTCTTCGAGACTATATATATATATATACTTATCATATATGGATTTTTATATTATATACAGGTGAAATGTACTGAGGTAAATAGGTTTGTCTAGTTATGTATTTATTTACATATCTTCACTCTATATTATATTGATATATAAGCTCGTATAAAGAATGTTCTTCCTATATATATTTATCATTATTAAGATTATATAGCTATATATATATAGACTATATATATATATATATATATATATATATATATATATGAATTTATATTAATATAATAGGTTAATGTATGGGAGGTAATAATAGAGTTTGTCTAATTATGTATTTATTTACATATCTTCTCTTACAATATTATATTGTGCAATTTTAGATATATATATATATATATGTATATATATATATATATATATATGGATCAGAAGGAACAGCAGAATAACCACAAAGTATCACCGTTGGAAAAACGGTGTCTCAAATGAAACCCACGTTAAAAAAAAAAAAAACTCCCCATAACATTCATTGACATACACAAACAGCAGAATAACCACAAAGACATCCACCGTTGAAGTTGATTAATCTCAGATGAAACCCACGTTCAAAAAAAAAAAAACCTCCCATAACATTAATTGTTTCATACACCTACACATAAGACAAATTTCACCATCACGTAAGTCTTACATTCTTCCCACATGACCAAGCTCTCTTTAAAAAACATCCTCTTCCATCCTTTGAACTAGTTTATCATTTATACCAATTCTGCCTATCCCCGTGTTTTTCTTTTTTCATTCATTTTATGCCAGATGTACCCCATAAAAGCATCTGCCCGTTGTCATTCATTTGCATTAATAATTCATACCTCATTTCCATAACTATTGCCCTTTCTGTAAAGATTTTTCTCTCGAAAAACGGGAAATGTTTTCCTTCTGTCCCTACTGTTACCTCAGCACCTTTATTTCTCTCAATAAATCAGAGATTTAACTCCATCTAGAGGTAACAAACATCGACTGACATCGAATACGAGAGATCTAAAATCCTGGTGGAGCATTACGTTGATTATAAATTTTCTCCCGCTCGCCCGAAGGACACTACAGAAGGAGGGAAAAAGAAAGAGTCCTTCCTGCATACCACCACCAGATCTATTTCCCGAAGGACCGGAGACTCGTCAATCGTTTTCGAGGCTTACACGGAATCTCTGTCCCTATATTTTTTTTCTCTCTCTCTCTCGGCCTCTCAGGCCGGCAATCCGTTTGTTACCAGTGGATTGTCCTGACACGCACTTTCTTTCTTCTCCTCTTCCTCCTCCTCTTCTCCCTCTTCCTCCTCCTTCTCCTCCTCATCATCCTCCTCCTCCTCATTGTCGTCTCCTCCTCCTATTCCTCCTCCTCCTACACTTCCTCTTCCTTCTCTCCTCCTCCTCCTCCTCCTCGTCGTCGTCTCCTCCTCCTATTCCACCTCCTCCTACACTTCCTCTTCCTTCTCTCCTCCTCCTCCTCGTCGTCGTCTCCTCCTCCTATTCCTCGTCGTCCTCCTCCTACTCATCCTCCTCCTTCTCTTCTCCTCCTCCTCCTCCTCCTCTTCCTCTTCCTCTTCTTCCTCCTTCTCCTCCTCTTCCTCCTCCTCCTCCTCTTCCTTCCCCTCCTCCTCCGCCTCTTCCTCCTCCTCCTCTTCTTCTTCCTCTCCTCCTCATCTTCCTCCTCCTCCTCGTCGTCGTCTCCTCCTCCTATTCCTCCTCCTCCATTCCTTCTCTGCTCTCTCTCTCTCCTCGCGAAAAAGAGAAAAGAAAAGGGAGCGGAGACTATACGGTCTTATTTTTTCTTTTTTTTTCTTTTGTTATCGGTTTCGCCACCTCGCATTTTCCCGGGCCGCCTCGCCCGAGTGGAAAATGAATATTTTCTCCATTGGAGGGTTAGCCAAGTGCAGAGGGAAGCAAATGGGTTCTAGATATAGGACTGAGAGCAAGTGACAAACCGAAATGTTTGTCCACTTTTAAATGCGAGATTCAAAGGACACAAAGTCAGGTTTTATTCTTCATTTTCACGTATCAATGACTCTTACGTAAGTTCTGTTATTATTATTATTATTATTATTATTATTAATAATTAATAATTAATTAATTAATATTATAATAATAATAATAATAATAATAATAATTAATAATAATAATTATAATAATAATAATATTTTTTAAATATTTATTATTATTATTATTATTATTATTATTATTATTATTATTATTATTATTATTATTCGGAAAATGAACCCAATTCATACGGAACAAATCCACAGGGCCATTGACATGAAAATCAAGCTTCAGAAAAAATAACACACACACATATATATATAAAAATATATATATATATATATATATATATATATATATATATATATATATATATATATATATATATATATATATACATATATATATATATATATATATATATATATATATATATATATATATATATATATATATATATATATATATATATTGTATTCATTTGAAAGAAATCACAGAAGATAATAGGAAATCCAGAAAGAGATGAATAAACTGATACATAAGTAGGTAAAAATAAATAATTGATTAAAATACAAGGTGAATTTTTTAGGATTGTAATGGCATCTTCGCTTATACTTTTGAGGTTCAAGTCATACAACCATCGATGTTTTCATTAAACATTCAGTTTAAATATATTATATATTATTTCCTTTTTAAATTAATAATAATATTTAGTTTATAACCAACGTAATCAACCCAATTGTCTGTGATGAGTTTCTATTCATTTTAAATTTTAATAAAATCCAAATTGTATTTTTAAAATGATCCAACTAAAACTTATCAATTTATAGTACTTGTTCACTGGAACTTTCATTTTCATTCTTGCTGCTTTTATGTTATGGACAATCTAGTGAAGCAAATTATTTTTTATGCATAACAGGAGAGGAGGTATGCAAAATAAGGATAAATTTTTCTGTATTAATCATAATAATTATGTAATTACTGTTATTATTTTCCACAACTTCTCTTTTCTCAATGTTAGTTAAAGCAATTTTATCATTTTCTGCTATAAGTTACTCTCTCTCTCTCTCTCTCTCTCTCTCTCTCTCTCTCTCTCTCTCTCTCTCTCTCTCTCTCCTCCTTGTACCTATAGTTAAAACACACCACTTTTCTGAATAATCTTGCCACACTTTCGATACAATCAAATTGACATATCATTGTGGCTCGTATAAGTTACTCTCTCTCTCTCTCTCTCTCTCTCTCTCTCTCTCTCTCTCTCTCTCTCTCTCTCTCTCTCTTTTTCTTTTTACCTATAGTTAACTGAACACACCACTTCTTGAATAAGCTTGCCACACTTTTGATGCACTAAAATCGACATATCACTGTGGTTTTTATAAGTTACTAGCTCTCTCTCTCTCTCTCTCTCTCTCTCTCTCTCTCTCTCTCTCTCTCTCTCTCTCTCTCTCTCTCTCTCTCTCTCTGTACCTATAGTTAACTGAACACACCACTTTCCTGAATAATCTTGCCACTCTTCAAGTGCATTCAAACCGTCATATCACTGTGGATTGTATTTCTATTTTTAATAAATTTTCTCTAAAAAAAAAAAAAAAAAACAGAGAAATACCAATACAACGGAGGAATCAGGAATATGAGAATTGTTCTCCAGTTTGGAAAGACATTTGTGGTCACTGTCTGTTCCAGTCTGTATTCCCAAACAAGGACAGTGAGGGAGATTCCTGTTTTCTGCTCGAGCATGTATCTCTTCTTTTTAGTTTTCTATATCAGAAAACCATTGTGCAGGCTTTGTCGGTCCGTCCGCACTTTTTTCTGTCCGCCCTCAGACCTTAAAAGCTACCGAGGCAAGAGAGCTGCAAATTGGTATGTTGATCATCCACGCTCCAGTCATCACACATACCAAATTGCAGCCCTCTAGCCTCAATAGTTTCTATTTTATTTAAGATTAAAGTTGGCCATAATCGTGCTTCTGGCAACGTGATATGATAGGCCAACAAATGTGTGATATTGTACCTGTTATTCATGATTACTTTAAATTACCGAACAAGATTTGACATAATACTCATTCATTTAATTTCATGACCATCACTATTCCAGTACCAGACAGATCATAACATATCAGTGATAAAAAATAATTAGAACAGGCAGATAGTTTATGCTTCCACTCAATAAGAGCTCAAATACCTTTCCCTTACCTTGATAGGCATCAGTATTTGGGAACTAACAGAACATACTATAATAACTAAAGATGAACATAAGCATATCATTACTTTATCCATTACGACTGAGTCTCCTCATCTGGTCAATACAAACCAATAAGTCAATCGAAGTTACATCTAGAACCCGTTGTAAAGAAAGAAAGAAAAAAAAATTGATACACGTTAGAGCAGAAAATGGAAATCTCCCTCACCGACTTGTTTGGGAATACGGACTGGGACAGTCAGTGACCAAAAATGTCTTTCCGAATTGGAAGTACCTCTGTACAAAGGCTCTCGCATTCCCCGGTCCTCTGTTGTGTTTGCGTCCCTCTGCTGTTTCCCGAAAAAAAAAATA
>NC_089770.1:6681000-6711000 GCF_040412425.1 Macrobrachium rosenbergii | reverse complement strand
TTATTATTATTATTATTATTATTATTATTATTATTACAGAGGGTTTTGATATACACTGAGGGGAAAAGAAAATTCGAAAAAAGACAAAAATAGTAATATTAATGATTATTATTATTTAATAATACGTCAGCATATTATAACATAAGAAAT
Source organism: Macrobrachium rosenbergii (assembly GCF_040412425.1). Taxonomy (NCBI): domain Eukaryota; kingdom Metazoa; phylum Arthropoda; class Malacostraca; order Decapoda; family Palaemonidae; genus Macrobrachium; species Macrobrachium rosenbergii. The sequence continues at coordinate 6,710,850 of NC_089770.1, read as the reverse complement.
AGTTACGATAATCACACCATATTTTATATTAGTCTAAAGTAACATTGTAAGTTTGACGAGTTAAGACCTATTTCAATAAGGTATGGGGATATATATATATATATATATATATATATATATATATATATATATATATATATATATATATATATATATATATATATATATATATAACATGTGTATACACACATATATATACATATACATATACATATATCTTCTGATAGAGAAAATAACTTTCGTAACCTGTCATCTATTGAGAAGGGCTCATGTTGACATATAACAAAGATTATCCTGTTGCAGAAAAGAAGAGTTTTAGATGAAAAATTTTATTCAGAATATTCTCTGTTTGAATTCTCGATCAGGCTGTAACTCATTGCCGCTAATACCAAACTCCTGAGGAAGACTGAGAAAAGTTCGAAGCATTCATTTTCCGGTTGAAGATTTTCAGTCCCCATATTTTAAAATGTATAATAATAATCTACGAAAATTTCATGTTGTATTTAGCCATCATAAGTTGACGACGTCATAATGAGGTTGAAAGTTCTTAAGTACCTATAATTTTTATATCCAAGTTTGTTAAGTCTTTCGTTGATAAGGGAAATGTTCTTAAGAGCATGGATCGATGGGGCTTATGCTAGCTAAGACTAGACGAGAGAGAGAGAGAGAGAGAGAGAGAGAGAGAGAGAGAGAGAGAATTCTGTGACTTTCCTCTCTGCTTCTGCGTGAAACTGCAGTCCGCATTTCTGAGAGAGAGAGAGAGAGAGAGAGAGAGAGAATTCTGTGACTTCCTTCTCTGCTTCTGCGTCAAACTGCAGTCCACATTTCTGAATTCTGTGGCAGAAAATACAACATAAGTACATAGATAGTAGGTAGATGATCAGGTGAATAAAACGAGAGAGAGAGAGAGAGAGAGAGAGAGAGAGAGAGAGAGAGAGAAGCTGACTGTTGAAGGAAATCTGTTGGACGGTCAAATCCCAGAGGTCCACTTCAGGCCTCTTACCACATTCAGAGTCACATTTGGGAAAGTGACGGTGCTGGCATAAGGCTAGCTGAACTAGACTTGCCAACTTCGAAGGGACAAAGGTTAAAATTGGTAATTACAACGCTCCAATCATAAACTATCCAGCTATATAATTTTTTAAACAAAATAGAACATTTTACATTTTTCTGAAGTTAGTGCGTCAATCTCCCACTGGATAATTTTCACGTCGAAGTATAAATAAGAGAAAAATAACAAGTTAACAATTTTCCTTCCACATATCCGGTTGCAGAAATAAATCTGATCTTTTCACCAAGTCCATTTTTTATTGTTTTTATTTATTTTTTTTTTTTTATCTCAGCGGTTGCTAACACTAAGGAGACTCTGGGTTGATTAGCCGAATCCGTTCAGGTAATTGGGCTCACCTGTCAGCGTTCGAGGAAGGCTGTGAGGAGGCTTGTGGATGGGTGGGTGGGTGGGTGGGAGGGCGGAGAAAGGGTTAGGGGAAGGGGAGGGTGTAGGAATGAGCTCATGGGCGTGGGGGGTGGGTGGGGACGTGTGGCGAAGGGCGTAGGAATGGAGAAAGCACGACAGAATTGTTATCATGAGGAATTCAAGAGTGATGATGATCTCCCAGAATGCTGATGACCACAAGTATTGTGATGCTGGTTATGGTGAGAAGAATGGTGATGTTGGTTAAGTGGGAAAAGCCGAAGATAATAATAATAATAATAATAATAATAATAATAATAATAATAATAATAATAATAATAATAATAATAATAATAATAAATAATTAAGTTTCTTATAATTTCTTTGGCTCTTCCTACGTCAAGAGCTAAATTAGCAATAATAATAATAATAATAATAATAATAATAATAATAATAATAATAATAATAATAATAATAATAATAATAATAATAATAATAATAATAATAATAATAATAATAAGCAAGTGAGCTTCATACAATTCTAAAAAAGCAACATTCTGCCAAAGAAAAAAAATTATAGACTCAGTAATAATTATCCATGTCTATAACACTAATAAACTTTTTTTCTCATGGCAGATGACAGCACATGATATTATTATTATTATTATTATTATTATTATTATTATTATTATTATTATTATTATTATTATTATTATTATTCAGAAGATGAAACGTATCCATATGGAACAAGCCCACCAAAGGGGCCACTGACTTGAAATTCAAGCTTCCAAAGGGCATGGTGTTCATTAGGAAGAAGTAAGAGGTAGTAAAGTGAAATACAGAAATAAGAGATCCCACTTATTAAAAAAATTAATTAACAAATTCATAAATATTAAATACTGACACTAAAATGAAAATGAAAATTAATAGATAGGCATTAAAATGAAAGGAGAGTGGTATTAGGGTAGCGATGCATAGCGGGTAAATGCAATCAGACACTCTACATCTGTTCATCTAAATACCCCCCTAACACCCCCTCCACCAGGAGAGAGAGAGAGAGAGAGAGAGAGAGAGAGAGAATTAAGGGCCATGATTGGTTAATTACAGGACATCTGAGTCTGCACAGACTCCATCAGTTCCGTTCTCAGCTCATTTGCATTAGAGAGCTGTGAGGCCTGTGTATGTGTGTGTGTATCCCCTTTGAGATTCCCTCGTATCACATTATGAAGTTGGTATCCCTCCGCTTCCACCACACCTGCGCCATGATGGTGCCCCCTGGCAACGAACGAGCTTGTCGAGATGTGAAGATGACGGATCACAGATATCAGGTAACAGATTTCGGATTACAGACTACAGATGTACATACCAGTCACTCTTAATTTTATCTGTCGATTTGGTTTTTAAAACATTCATTAAATTTAATAGGTAAGAGTTCTGTATTATTTAGAGCTGTGGAATCATCAGGGCTGATTACAGATTTCAGCTTATACATTTCAGATTACAGATTGCAGATACACTGTACGTTCTAACCCCTCTTAATCTTATTTGTTTATCTAATTTTTATTCATAGATTTTTTGATTTGCATGAGTTATATATCTTTTAGAGCTGTGGAATCATCAGGAACAGGTTACAGATTTCAGAATACAGACTACAGGTGTACATACTAATCACTCTTAATTTATGTGTCTATTTGATTTTTTAAATATTCATTAAATCTGATAGGTAAGATTTATGTATTATTTAGAACCGTGGAATCATCAGAACAGATTACAGATTTCAGTTCATAGATTTCAGAAAACATATTTCAGATTACAGATTGCAGATGTACATACTAACCCCACTTAATCTTGTTTATTTATCTAATTTTTATATATTTATTTTTTGATTTGTATGAGTTATATATTATTTAGAGCTGTGGAATTATCAGGAACAGATTACAGATTTCAGAATACAGATTACAGATGTAAATAGTCACACTTCATTTTATTTATTTATTTGATTTTTAAGAATTTCTGAAATGTGATGAGTAAGAGTTTTGTATTGTTAGATCTGTGGAATCTCCAGGAACAGATTACAGACTCCAGTTTACAGATTTCAGAAAACATATTTCAGATTACAGATTACAGATAATAGTCACTCTTAAACTTCTTTGTTTAACTAATTTTTATGTATTTATTTAGTTGATAGTTATGAGTGATGTATTATTTTGAGGTGTGGAATCTTCAGGAACAGATTAAAGATTTTCTGATCATAGATTTCTGTCTTACATGTATATACTAATCACTCTTAATCTTATAGTTTTTAAAATCTTTATATATTTATTTATATGATAATTATGCGTTAATCAGTATATAGAGCCACATAATTATCAGGAACACATTATAGATTTCATATTGCAGATTTTTAGTCTGGAACAGGCTACTGAATTTCATGTGTCTTGGTTCTTTTAACGTGAAAAATGATAATACGTCCTGAAATCTAAACGCAAATTCCGCTGCTTATTTTCCACTGAAAAATCCCAAATGGAGAAAAAAAGAAAAAAAGGTATTTTTTTACGAATATTCGAAATATTACGACAGCTATATTTAGTCTTTCTGATCAGTTTTCAGTGGATTTTATGTCAACTCAAAATCCTGCCTCAAAAAAAAAAAATCTTTCATCAAATATGCGAATGAAAAAAGGGATTTAAATTCAATCGTGATGACTCGATTTCTATAGTAAATGTTTTTTTTCATTACTTCAAAAATTCCCTAGAAAAGTAATAAAAGATTTATTTTTTCAACGAACATTCGAAATAAAAGAGGAGATTTTATTCACTAGTAATTATTAGATTTTTATGTTTTTTCATTTATTTCAAATCTGTTAAAAACAGGTTCTTGAATAAGCTTGTAAAATAGCAGAGTTACATTCATTAATAATGATTAGGTTTCTGTTGAATTTTTTTTTGCAATTCTTCCGAAAAGAGGATATATTGCATTGGGTATTTGAAATACTGATATGTCGTATTAAGCAGAAATTATTATATATTTTAGCGGACACTTTTCCCCTGGCAAATAGATTTCAGTGCTTGTTTAAGCATTCACTACAAGTGATCTTACGTTTTTAGTTTTCTGTAAAAGACAACTATTGAGATGTCTATTTGTCTGTCCGTCCGCACTTTTTCTGTCCGCCCTCAGATCTTAAAAACTACTGAGGCTAGACATAATTTTTTTAACCTCAACATCAAGAAAAAGACATTATTTTTTAATCTCGGCATTAAAAAAATAGACATTATTTTTTTATCTCAGCATTAAGAAAAATAAGTTTTTTTTTATCTCAGCATTAAGAAAAATAGACATTATTGTTTTTATCTCAGCATTAAGAAAAATATACATTATTTTTTTTAATATCAGCATTAAGAGAAACAGACATTATTTTTGTTAATCTCAGCATTAAAAATAGACATTACTTTTTTTTATCTCATCATTAAGAATATCTAGAAATTACGGTTGAATATAACTTCTAGATATATATGGGCAGTAGCTAATATAGGAATTGCCCATAGATATCTAGAAAGCTACATTCAGCCGTAATTCCTAGATATTTGTGGACAATTCCTGCGTCAACTCTTTCATAAATATCTAGAAATTATGTCTGAATGAAACTTTCTAGATATTTATGGACAATTCCTATATTAACTATTCATATAATTATCTATAAAATACAGCTATTGTCCTTAAATATCTAGAAAGTTTCATTCAGACGTAATTAATAGACTTTTTTAGACAATTCCTACAATAGATATTTTCTATAAATATCTAGAAAGTCACATCCAGCCGCACCTTCTAGATACTTATAGACAATCCCTTCGCTACCTATTTCTTCGGCGCAACCGAGTTTTTTGTACAGCCGCTACATCGTATAATCAAGGCCACCGAAAATAGATCTATCTTTCGGTGGTCTCGGTATAATGTATGAACCGCGGTCCATGAAACTTTAACCACCGCCAGATGGTGGCCTGGCGTATATCGTTGCCTGAAGTATGATTAAGGTTAACTTTAACCTTAAATAAAATCAAAACTATCGATGCTAGAGAGCTGCAATTTGGTACGTTTGATGATTGGAGGGTGGGTGATCAACACATCAATTCAAAACCCTCTAGCCTCCGTAGTTTTTTAAGATCTGAGGGCGGACAGAAAAAGTGCGGACAGGAAAAGGTACGGACGGACAGACAAAGCCGGCGCAATAGTTTCCTTTTACAGAAAACTAAAAAGAAAACAGAAGTCAAAAGTTATTTCTGGTCTCAATGATTAGCTTTCCGTGAACAACTCTTTATCCCAACTTTCCCTGCGACGGATCATTATCGTACCTTTTTTTTTTTGGAAGAAACTCTCGTACCCCAATTAAGAAACTTGGCTCAGTTATCACGTGAAAGGATTTTCCTTTTTTCGGAGAAAGTTTCGACAGATGTCATTTTGCCCCGAGGCTGGCTCTGAACGATCTTTTATTTGCTGGTTTCTGTGTATTTATTCATTTATTTGTTTTTTGTTTTTTGGTTAGTTTAAGGTGCACATTCCGTGCTTAAGAGTCCTTGCTTAATGTCTAAGATATACACGTCTCTAAGCTATTTTTAAGATATACACATCTCTAAGCTATTCTGGAATATACACTTTTTAGAACTATTTTTAAGATATAACACCTTTGAGCTATTTTTTTATATATACATTTTTAAGCTATTTTAAAATATCCATATCTTTAAGCCCTACTTAAAATATACACATCTTTAACCAGTTTTTCAAATAGATACATCTTTAAGCTGTTTTCAGAATATACGCATCTTTAACCAGTTTTTCAAATATACACATCTTTAAGCTATTTTCAAAATATACATATCTTTAAGCTTTATTTAGAATATATACACCTTTAAGCTGTTTTCAAAATATACATATCTTTAAGCTCTATTCAGAATATACAGATCTGGAAGCTATAATTATACAAATCCAGTCAGTCGTGTATAAAATGGACAAGGTTGCATACCACATAAAATGCGACCTTGATTAAAAAAAGAGATTATTTGTGTTAATGCAATTGGTAGAAATAATCAGCTTTAGAGATTACATGTATTTGACAATTACGACTTTGAATTTCAGGGAGGAATTATTTCCACTGGAATGTCATTGCCATAAGAATAACTAGACCAGTGTAAAGTGTGGAAACATGTCGAAGTGGTGAAAGACTCTCACGTAGGCGATAGGATGGCTTCGAGTATTTTGAGGTGGTCTGATCACGTGGTAAGAACGGAAGACGAGAAGATAGTGAAAATAGTTAGTCGGTCGGCAGTGTCAAGTGGGTAGCTTAAATATCGATGTGCAGTTTTTAAGATTGTTAAGAGTTATATAATGTTATATATATATATATATATATATATATATATATATAGATATATATATATATATATATATATATATATATATATATTATCCTTCATTAAAAGAAACTCCAAACAAACGACGAAACCCACTAACGACAAAAAAACGTAAAACAGAAACAAAAAAACTCCCTTGGCCCATCAAATCCTGGAAATATTTCTATGTTCCTTTTTTTTCCAGAAGAGGTGTAGAGTGATCGATGCCTTTCATAACCGCTGTCACTTCTCTCTCACTCGCCTCCTTTCAAGCGGCGTCCGTTGTACTACGTACGTTCCCTGGACGCGACAGTCCTTAAGGACGCTCTTTAAGGACGTCCATTGTTCGTTTGTTGGGCCCTTTGGGACGACAGGCCTTATAGACGCTGTGATGGCTCCGCCATTCTTTCCGTTTTACGGATACGCCATTTGTTTTACTTTCTCTCTCTCTCTCTCTCTCTCTCTCTCTCTCTCTCTCTCTCTCTCTCTCTCTCTCTCTCGTGTCTTCGTTTTTTTTTTTACTGTGAGGGATGTTATGTTTTGTTGTGTAATGTTTTCATTTTGGCAGGAAATTTGGGGTTTTTCTCGAAAGGTTGTGCTTTTCTTGAGTATAACTTGATTTTTTATGTATGTATGTATTTCTTGACAAATGTAGAGTAAGTGTTCTTATATATATATATATATATATATATATATATATATATATATATATATATATATATATATATATATATATATATATATATATATATATATATATATATATATATATATATATATATATATATATAAGCACACAGACCAAACTCAGACTCTTACACCACAGCAGAACTGTGTAAAATGAACTCCACTCAAACGGGGAAGCTAGTTATTTACTTATTCATAACTAAACTGTCGTATTTCGAGGGTAGCAAGGATACGAGGCTTGTTTATGAATAAGGGTTTGTGTGGTCGTTTGTGTATGGTTTAGAAAGAGAAGGACGACCCAGGGAGAGAGAAAGGATATAGGTGAAGAGAGCCTAAATAGGAAGGTCTTTGACCTGAGAAGTTTGTAATATGTATATTATTTGTGAAGACAATGGACGACCCAGAGAGAGAAAGGAAATAGTTGAAGGCAGCTTAAATAGACAAGGCTTTGTCTTTACGTTTGTCTTAGAGAGGGAATTAGGATTTTTTGTTTTGATCCTGTTTTGAAAAGTTTGTAGTGCATATATTAGAAATAGGTGAATGCAGATTTACCATTTTTTTTTTTTTTATTTGTAATTTATCATTTCAATTCAAATGACAAATACCGTTTAATTACAAATAAGAAAATTATGATACAGCTTAAATAGACAAGTCTTTGTCTTTACGTTTGTCTTAGAGAGGAAAATAGATTCTTTTGTTTTGATCATTGTTTTGAAAAGTTTGTAATATGGTATATTATTGTCTTTAACCTTTTCTTTATGGTAATTATAAAGCTATGTGGTTTTATCTTTGTCTCAGAGATCTGATAAGACAAAGGGAATTGATAAAGACTCTTCATACAAAGGATAGCAATTCTTAGCCAACAAACCTTTGTCTTGGAAAGTTTGCAATATATATGTATATGTGTATGTATGTATGTATATATATATATATACATACATACATACATACATACATACATACATATATATGCTAAATACAAGCCTATTTGTCTTCATCTTTGCTCTTATATCTAAAAAAAGACAAAGGGAATTAATAAAGACATCTCTTGCAAAGATCTCAGCCAGTAACCGAACTTATCGCCGCCGAAGAAAATTGCAAATAAAAAAGAGAGAGAGAAAAAAATCTCTTTGTCTTCATCGGGGTTTCGACGAGTCAGGAAGACAAAGAGAATTGGTAAAAGAGATATCGTGCCAGAAATAGAATCGCAGAAGTCCTTAACCACTCTTGTAGCAGACTTATCACCACTAAGGGAATATCGCCAAAAAAAAAATCACTCCAAAGGGAATATTACAAAAAAATCACCCCTAGGGAATATTACAAAAAAATCATCCCTAAGGGAATATCACCCCCGAAAAAAATCACTCTTAAGGGAATATCACAAAATAATCATCTCTAAGGGAATATTACAAAAGAATCACCCCTAAGGGAATATCCCCCAAAAAATCACCCTAAGGGAATTTCACCAAAAAAATCACCCCTAAGGGAATATCACAAAAAAGAGAAATATCACCACTATGGGAATATCGCAAAAAAAGAAATGTCACCACTAAGGGAATAGCACAAAAAAAGAAATATCACCACTAAGAGAATATCGCAAAAAAGAAATATCACCAATAAGGGAATATCGCAAAAAAAAAGAAATATCACCTGTAAGGGAATATATTAAAAAAACCAGGATGACTCCGTATGAACCCTTAGAGGCAAAGGGCACTCGAGATCTTGACTGATAAGCTGCAATTCCCTTTTTTGGAAAACAGACTCTCTCCGTTAAAGTGTGAAAGTAATGAATTATGCCATCACACATTTCTGGGGAATTCCCGGGCGGCGCCAAAGTGAATTGCAGATCATAACGAGGGCGTAGAATTTTCATTTCTCTCTCTCTCTCTCTCTCTCTCTCTCTCTCTCTCTCTCTCTCTCTCTGTGTTTCGCAATTCAAGGAATAAAACTGTGTCATCATATACCTTTTATGCCGGCCTTCGTATTTCACCTTACCACATGAAATCTCTCTCTCTCTCTCTCTCTCTCTCTCTCTCTCTCTCTCTCTCTCTCTCTCTCTTCAAGAAAATTGTGTCGTCATCTACTTTTTATGTGGGCTTTTATATTTCGCTTACCATATGAAATCTCTCTCTCTCTCTCTCTCTCTCTCTCTCTCTCTCTCTCTCTCTCTCTCTCTCTCTCTCTCTCTCTCTCGCTGTTTCGCAGTTCAAGGAATAAAACTGTCTAGTCATCTACCTTTTATGTAGGCTTTTATATTTCAGCTTACCATATGAAATCTCTCTCTCTCTCTCTCTCTCTCTCTCTCTCTCTCTCTCTCAGTTCACAGAATGAAATTGTGTCGCCATGTACTCTTTATGGGGCTTTCATATTTTACCTTACCACATGAAATCTCTCTCTCTCTCTCTCTCTCTCTCTCTCTCTCTCTCTCTCTCTCTCTCTTGATCTTCTCTCTCTCGGTGTTGTTTTTTCTTCGTATATTCCGAAATGGATTTTATTTATATGAATACATGTATTTATTTATATAAATGCGTATATATTTTATTTACCGATATGAAAGTGGTATATACGTATTAATGTAGGATTTTTTTGACCATGTTACGCGTTTCCCTACGCCACCAACATATGCATATAACTAAAAACAAATATGCTCACGTATAATAATAATAATAATAATAATAATAATAATAATAATAATAATAATAATAATAATAATCACCTTGGAAGATAATCTCAATAACGAACTGATGAATAGCGTGATGTACAAAAAATATATTATCTCCAGCCGAAACGCATAATGAAATTAGAGTGGTTTTTCTTTCGCGTTTGTAATCTAAGCTCCATTCGTCTCTTCTTCTTCTTTTTCTTTTTCTTCTTCTTCTTCTTCTTCTTCTTCTTCTTCTTCTTCTTCTTCTTCTTCTTCACTTCGCGAAATCCCGAAACTGCAAACATCCATTTTTCCACCCGACTGCCTCGACTCAGGGAAAATCCGAGGAGGAATTCCGCTTCCCCTGCCCACCCCAAGAGAGAGAAATAAAAAAAAGATTTGAGATTTTGGTCGGGTTTTCTCTTCTCTCTCTCTCTCTCTCTCTCTCTCTCTCTCTCTCTCTCTCTCTCTCTCTCTCTCTCTGTCTTGTAGGAAGAAAGAGTGAAATAGGGATTTGGAAAATAAGAAGATAGGTGACTTTACTCTGATTTCCCTCTCTCTCTCTCTCATTCTACCCACTTCTCTGTCTCTCTGTCTCTTTCTGTCTCTGTCTGCCTGTCTGTCTGTCTGTCTGTCTGTCTGTCTCTCTCTCTCTCTCGATCTTTCTCCCCTCTCTCTCTCTCTCTCTCTCTCTCTCTCTCTCTCTCTCTCTCTCGACCCGTCTCCCCCTTTCTCTTCCTCTCTCTCCTATTCTGGTCCCTTTTTCTCTCTCTCTCTCTCTCTCTCTCTCTCTCTCTCTCTCTCTCTCTCTCTCTCTCTCGACCCGTCTCCCCCTTTCTCTCCCTCTCTCTCCTATTCTGGTCCCTTTTCTCTCTCTCTCTCTCTCTCTCTCTCAGAGAAAGAAGAAAATAAGGAACTCGACAGTGAAACCAAGTTGATATTTTGTCCGAATTTTTCGTTCTTTCTCCAAAAACAAAAACAAAAGTGAGGAAAAAAAAAGAGAAATAACAGATTGAGAAGACGACAGGTGTCAGGAGGACCTCTCGCTAACAAACGGATTGCCGACTTGGGAGGGCATGGGAAAGGAGGCAGCAGAAGCGGATAAAGAAGAAGAATAGGAGGAGGAGAGACAGGAGGAAATCTCAGAGGAGAAGAAGAGGACAAGGAGGAGGAGGAGGAGGAGGAGGAGGAGGAGGAGGGAGGAGGAGGAGGAGGAGGAGGGAGGAGGAGGAGGAGTAGGAGGATGAGGATGAGGAGGAGGAAGAGAAGGAGGAAAGGAGGGGAGGAGGAAATCTCAGAGAAGAAGACGAGGACAAGGAGGAGGAGGCGGAGGGGGAGGAGGAGGAGTAGAAGGAGGAGGAGGAGGAGGAGGAGGCGGAGGAGGAGGAGGAGGAGTAGGCGGAGGAGGAGGAGAAGACAATGAGGAAGAAGAGGAGAAGAAGGAGGAGGAGGATGAGGAAAGGAGGAAGAGGATGAGGATGAGGAGGAGGAGGAGGATGAGGAGGAGGAGAAGAAGGAAGAGGAGGAGGAGAAGGAAGAGGAGGAGGAGGAGTGAGAGGAGGAAGAGAAGGATGAGGAATAGGAGGAGAAGGACCAACTGATGAGTTATAGAGTCCACTGGGATACGAACACCTAAAGTAAACTTCCCGGTTCATGTAAAAGAATTTTTCTTTATCTCTCTCTCTCTCTCTTTCTCTCTCTTCTCTACAGGTACTCCTGACGCGACAGGGAACTCTTGAGCTCACCAGGGACAGGGAATCTCCTCTTCTTCTTTATTTCACTCCGAATGAGAGAGAAGGATCGCGTTGACGAAGATGAAGTGGATGGATGGCTGTGATAGAAGGTATGTATTTTTTGTAGATTTTTCGGATATGTATATACATATGTATATGTGTGTGTGTATGTATGTATGTATGTATGTATATAAATAAATATATATATATATATATATATATATATATATATATATATATATATATATATATATATATATATATATATACACACCCACACAACTTGTTCCATGGTAGGTGTTTCACACATATTTTCTAATACTAGAAATAATGTATGTAATTTATGTATGCATGTAAATATGGCTAACGTTTTTTCTTGAGTATATTCCTCTGTTGTTTTATTGTCACCTATATGATTCTATGACGCTAATAATTAATCGTGATTTCCTCTTCATTAAAAAAAAATCAACTTCCTTCTTAAAATATCAGAAACGAATACAATAATTTTTCAGCAACTCAAATGAGAAAGCGTGAAAATGAATTTATTCCTGGACGCAAATAACCGTTTCCAACAAAATCTAAGCGAGAGAAAGACAGTCGCATAAATATATAATGACTGACTAGAGACAACAAACTCGTTTTAGGTATTTCTATTCAAGGCTTGAAGTTCAACGAGCGTTTTCGGAGTTATATCAAACGGTACTCGTTTGGTTTCACGAAGATAAAACAAGTTAAAAAATGGGCCGAAGTTTCTTCGGCGCAATCAAGTTTTCTGTACAGCGTATCATCGAGGTCATCGGAAATAGATCTATCTTTCGGTGGTCTCGGTATAATGCTGTTTGAGCCGCGGCCCATGAATCATTAACCACTGCCCGGTGGTGGTCTGTCCTGTATCGTAGCCAGACGCACGATTATGCCTAACTGCTTAACTTTTTAAAATAGAAAACTACTGAGGCTAGAAGGCCGCAATTTGTTATGCTGATGATTGGATAATGGATGATCAACATACCAATTTGCAGCCCTCTAGCCTCAGTAGTTTTTAAGATCTGAAGGCGGACGGACAGACAAAGCCGGCATAATAGTTTTGTTTTATAGAAAACTAAAAGATCTCCCTTTTCACTCAGGGATTAATTTTACAGAAATTGAATAGATCTCCCGTTCACTTAAGAAAAAAAAGGTAAATAAAACGCCATTTTATATTAAATAACAATAAGGGGAAAAGGTGGAAGGTTTATCCTTTGCATTGAAGAGAGAGAGAGAGAGAGAGAGAGAGAGAGAGAGAGAGTCGCGACAAATGGTGGTCTATTAATAATTACTGAGCTGTCTGCAAGAAAGAGAGAAATAATAAAAAAAAAGATGGAGCAATTAATTTCGGTCTACACATTTTACTTTCTCTGTTACCCTGCTGGGTTTGAAAGCTATGGATTTTGTCCTTTCATCAGGAGAAGCCCGTTTTTGTGGGTGTTGCTGAAGAAATTTATTTTTGTAGAATAATGTCAGTGAATCATATTTTGTTTTCATCAAAAGAAGCCCATTTTTGTAGACGTTGTTTAAGACATTTATTCTTGTGGCATAATGTCAGTAAATTATTTTTTTTTTATCACGAGAAGCCCATTTTGTAGGTTTTGTGTAAGAAATTTATTTTTGTAGAATAATCACAGTAAATCATGTATTTAGCTTATTTTGTTTTCTTCAGGAGAAGCCCATTTTTGAAGGTGTTGCTTACGTAATCTATTTTTGTAGACTAATCGCAGTAAATCATATATTTGTAGGTGTTGTGTAAATCTATTTTTGTAGCATAATCTCAGTAAATATATATATTTTACATAATATCAGTATTTCAAATTTTTAAAACGATGCAGACTTGTATAATTAATTTTTCTTTTTTAGCCTAATCACAGTAAATCATATATTTCTAATTTTCCAAACATTGCAGACTTGTATCCAAAGCGTTATTCATTTTTCTCAATAACTGTAGACTACAATTATTGTTAAATATTTTACCGAACCTAATTTTACAAACGCAGGCATTCGTATGAAACCGAATCTCTCGACAATTTCAGTTAAAAAGTATGTGAGTATCCATATTTTTAGTGTGTACATACATATTTTTCATCATATTTAGCGTACACCTCTGCAATTATATAAAAACGCATTTGTTTACACGTGAATACAAATATATTACAATAAAGCGAGGTCTTTTCCAATTTACTAAAAGGTCCCTATTGACTAAAATGTTTATCTTTACATATATTATTCTATATTTGCGAGTACATAGATATTAAGTCATTTTACGAAAAAATAAAAGGTTTGAGGATGATTTTAGCTATGGAATGTATTTGACCGAACAAATGATACTGCAACGGAAATTTTGAGATATATATGCGTACACACACACACATATATAGCATTATATTATATATATATATATATATATATATATATATATATATATATATATATATATATATATATATATAAATATACAGTGTATGCTGTAACTCTATGTAATTTTACACAAATATCTTGAAATTCAAAGCCATCGTTTCCGATACCGAGCCTTTTTTTTTTTTTTAATCCAGCCAAATATATTTCATTGTTAAAATCACCATCAAAACCTTTTTTTCCCGCATAACGACTCTTTCACGCCAACAGATTCCGTAGAATATTTAATCCCTTTGTACTGGCAAATATAAAACAATATATTTCAAGATAGATTAGAGTGAACGCTTTTGTAGATTGGAAAGGACGTAGATTTTTTGCTTTATTGCTTTTGTGTGATTTTTGAGAGCTTTGCATTTTTTTGTATAATTGCTTGGATGTGCACTAAACATCAGTAAAAGTATGCTCGCTCGCTCGGATGTTTAAAAAAAAGTCATAGGAAGATTTTATCTCGCAAAAACATCTGCGCTTACTGAGTGGGATGAAATATGCAACAGTGTGCAAGCTATATGTATTAAAAAAAAAAAACAAATGACGGAAATTACAGATGAAATTCCTGCTATTCAACAGCATGCAAGCTATAGATATTGAAAAGAGTAACTGAAATTACAAATAAAATTCCAGCACGGTTACGAAAATAAAATTTACGAATACAAAGCTGAATATATATGATCTGTTGTTATTCGGCCTGAAAAAAATAAAGTTCTTACAAATTTTTTTTTTGTGGCCTAATAACCGTAATTCATATATTTAACTTGATATTCTTTTTCATTTCTTTTTTTAATAAGTGGTATTATCTCTTCTTTCTGTATTTCCCTTTACTTCCTCTTACTTCTTCCTAATGAACACCATAATATTCTTTGGAAGCTTGAATTTCAAGTCAGTGGCCCCTGTGGTGGGCTTGTTCCATATGAATAGGTTTCATCTTCTGAATAATAATAATAATAATAATAATAATAATAATAATAATAATAATAATAATAATAATAATAATAATAATAATAATAATAATATTATTATTATTATTATTATTATTATTATTATTATTATTATTATTATTATCTTATTATTCTTTTTTGGAAGCTTGAATTTCAAGTTAATGGTCCCTGTGGCTTGTTCCGTATGAATAGACTTCATTTTCTGAATAAAATGATAATAATAATAATAATAATAATAATAATAATAATAATAATAATAATAATAATAATCTTTGGAAACTCGATTTTCAAGTCAGTGGTCCCTGAGGACTTGTTCCATATGAATAGGTTTCATCTTCTGACCACTACTACTACTACTACTACTACTACTACTACTACTACTACTACTACTACTACTACTAATAATAATAATAATAATAATAATAATAATAATAATAATAACTGAATTTCAAGTCAATGGTCCCTGTGGACTCGTTCCACATGAATAGGTTTCATCTTCTAAATAATAATAATAATAATAATAATAATAATAATAATAATAATAATAATAATAATAATAATAATAATCTCGTGATTAAAACTAACCATTCCATGCTGTTAAAAACAGCAGGACTAAAGAGAGAGAGAGCAAAATTTGTCGACCAAAATTAATTGCTCCCGTTTTTTTTTCCTCTCTTTCAGAGAGCTCAGCAAATATTAATTGGTCTCCATTTGTCATGACCTAACTCTTTCCCTTTAAATGCAATGGATAAACTTCCCACCTTTCTCCCTTTATGGTTGCGTTTTACAAAATGCCGTTTTATTTATTGTTATTTTGGAAGTGAGAGGGTTAGTTTTATTTTATGTCGTGAGGCAAAATAAATAGTCTGTTGTAACGCCTTTATTGTTATTTTGGAAGTGTAAGGGAGTTTTATTTTATGTCGTGAGGCAAAATAAATAGTCTGTTGTGACTCCTTTATTGTTATTTTGGAAGTGTAAGGGAGTTTTATTTTATGTCGTGAGGAAAAATAAACTGTCTATTGTAGCTCCTTTATCAATATTTTGGAAGTATAAGGGAGTTTTATTTTATGTCGTGAGGCAAAATAAATAGTCTATTGTGACTCCTTTATTGTTATTTTGGAAGTGTAAGGGAGTTTTATTTTATGTCCTGAGGAAAAATAAACTGTCTATTGTAGCTCCTTTATCAATATTTTGGAAGTATAAGGGAGTTTTATTTTATGTCGTGAGGCAAAATAAATAGTCTATTGTGACTCCTTTATTGTTATTTTGGAAGTGTAAGGGAGTGTTATTTTATGTCGTGAGGCAAAATAAACTGTCTATTGTAGCTCCTTTATCAATATTTTGGAAGTATAAGGGAGTTTTATTTTATGTCGTGAGGCAAAATAAATAGTCTATTGTGACTCCTTTATTGTTATTTTGGAAGTATAAGGGAGTTTTATTTTATGTCATGAGACAAAATAAGTACAGTCTATTGTGACTCCTTTATTGTTATTTTGGAAGTATAAGGGAGTTTTATTTTATGTGCGGCAAAAAAAATAGTCTTTTGTGACTCCTTTATTGTTATTTTGGAAGTATAAGGGAGTTTTATTTTATGTCGTGAGGCAAAATTAACAGTCTATTGTAGCTCCTTTATCAATATTTTGGAAGTATAAGGGAATTTTATTTTATGTCGTGAGGCAAAATAGTCTATTGTGACTCCTTTATTGTTATTTTGGAAGTGTAAGGGAGTTTTATTTTATGTCCTGAGGCAAAATAAGTACGGTATAGTAGCTCCTTTATAGTTGCTTTGGAAGTACAAGGGAATTTTATTTATCATTATTTTGGAAGCAAATAAATACAGTCTACTGTAGCTCCTTTATAGCTGCTTTTACAAAATATCGTTTTATTTATCATTATTTTGGAAACAAGTAATCTATTGCAGTTCCTTTATAATTGCTTTTCCAAAATATCGTTTTATATATCATTATTTTGGAAACAAGTAGTCTATTGCAGTTCCTTTGTAATTGCTTTTCCAAAATATCGTTTTATATACCATTATTTTGGAAGCAAATAAGTAGTCTATTGTAGTTTCTTTATAGTTGCTTTTACAAAGTATCGTTTTATTCATTATTTTTGAAGTGAAATGGGGCATTATTTTATTTCGTGAGAGCAAATAAGTACAGTCTAATGTAGCTTAGAAAAGCCGTATTGAACTTCAAGCCTTGAATAAGAGATGAACAAAACACAAGTTTACAGTCTCGAGTCAGTGTGGTATTTGAGATCTCACTTTATCTCGGTTGCTCAGACGATTATGCAACACTTCATTGTTTATGTGTTCGTCTGTCCTGCGATCACTCAGACGTCGTTGGAAACGGGAATTAGCGTATCAGGAATGGCGTAGATTTTCACACTGGCATGAGTAGATGAAAATGATTATCTTTGCTGCTGTTATTTTAAGACGAAAGTTAATGTTTATTCTTTTTTGGAAAATTTAGAGATATTCGTGGATCGTTGCCGGCATTACAGATTGAATGCGATTCGAATGAAAAACTGAGTGACGACTCTTCTAGGAAAAAGGTTTTACATACATACATACATACAAACATGCATGAATATAGATAAATATATACATATATATGTGCATATATGTACGTGTCTATCTATGTGCTACCTACACACACACACATACATACATACATATACACACACACACACACATATATATATATATATATATATATATATATATATATATATATATATATATATATATATATATATATATATATATATATATATATATATATATATATATATATATATATATATATATATATATATATATATATATATATATATATATATATATATATATATATATATATACATATACACACACACATAGTATTAGAAAATAGGTGACAGTCTTGCCAAACGAAGATTGTAATACATACACGCATGCAGAAGACATATTTAGTCTGACAGACTTAGAATAACTGGCCGCCGAAAAGTAAGAGAATACATACATACATACGTAAATGCTTACACAGACTGACAGATGAAAAGACAGACTGATAGATTTAAAAAAAAAAAAAAAGGGTTACAACATTAATTGATATCCAGAAGTTTCTCGCATTCCAAAGCGTCGCATCTATTTCGAACCAAAACTCGAATAAAAAAATACGAAAAAAAGGAGAAAAACATTCTACTGACATATATAAATCATTCATGGGACGTTACCACCAAACCCACACACACACACACACACACACACACACACACACACACACACACACACACACTCACACGGTTGCTTTGCCACAAATTCATCGAAACTGAATGGCTTTGTGGGTTTTGTCCGTTGGAGGTAGTGGGCGTCTCTCGTTAACTGACGAATTTTCAGACTTAATAAAAATGGCTAAGAATCGCCAATATAATCTTGCTGAATAGATGAATTCGAGGAGTTACGGAGTTTCTTTTGATAGATCGTGCTCAGCTCTCGTTATCAATAATGAGAGCCGAGTGAGTGTGGGAGTATTTCATTGGATATTTTGATGTAGAGAGGGATTGTTAATTTTTTTTACCAAGGTTCATTGCTTATGAAATAATGAAATGATGGCATTAAATAAGTTTCTAAAGATTTCAGTGTGTATGTTGATATCATAAGACGACAACATTATTAATTTTTTTCCTAAAGATCGTTGCTTATGAAATAATGAAATGATGGTATTATTATTATTATTATTATTATTATTATTATTATTATTATTATTATTATTATTATTATTATTATTATTTTCGATGGCCTTGATTATACGATGTACAGAAAACTCGATTGCACCGAAGAAACTTCGGCGCATTTTTTACTTGTTTATAATAATGAATAAAACAAGACTATCAAGTTTAACTTAACTAAAAGGAAGGTTCGCCATTGAAAATCCCCAAGTCAAGAGAAGTAAAATAAGAGTTCGTATTTCTTATCCTTGCTCTTAGGAAGCCTTTTTTTTTTTACCTCCATTTTTTTACCTTCATTTTTCCTCATTTTTTTCCTCGCGGTGAATGAGTTTAAATAAATATTCGGTCTCAATCCAGCCGTTAATCTGAGGGAATTTAAGCCTAACGAGTGTCTAGAAGGCAGCTATGCACTTTATAGTATGCCCCAAACTTAGTACGGGGAAATAAAAATTTGGCTTAAATTTTGATCAGTGTTGTTTTTGTATCTAAGGCATTTTCAGAGGTTTGATGCGTAGTGGTAGAAATTTATATATGTATATATATATATATATATATATATATATATATATATATATATATATATATATATATATATATATATATATATATATATATATCTCGGGTCACCTATCTATATCAAAAGACAAGTGATTTCTTATTCAAGTTCATATATATATATATATATATATATATATATATATATATATATATATATATATATATATATATATATACATATATGTATATCAGGGCACCTATCTATATCAAAAGACAAATGATTCCTTATTCAAGTTCATCTGTTTCCTGGCAATCTATTACCATATGGTCCCCAAAATAATCTATGTAGATGAAATCTATCTACATTGAATGAATATTCAGTGTTTACCATTGCTTCAATTCACATTTAAATTCGTTCACTTATGTATTCCATTACTAACCCCCCCTCCCCCCATCCCCCCACCACGCTCCCACAGCTAACCCCACCCCTAACCCCTCCCCTCACATCAAACTTTCCAAAACTGCTCAGTTAAAAAAAAACCACCTCTTATGATCTGATTTCCGAGTAAGGGTCCCCCCAAAAAAAAAAGCCACTCGATTTAATGGCTGAATTGGTGGGATTCAAGAGTGTCATTCCCTAAGTATTCATTTAGACGTAATCGCATCGAGGCGGGGGGAAATAAATAAAATTATTTAGAGAGAGAGAGAGAGAGAGAGAGAGAGAGAGAGAGAGAGAGAGGGGGTGCAGTAGATGGTGGAGGTTTTCAAACTTTCGTATTTCTTTCTAATAGGTCTAATGTAAGTCAGTTTCCTTACTCACCATTTGAAAAAATTAGGATATTTAACAGAAAGAGCCGGATTTATGGAGAGAGAGAGAGAGAGAGAGAGAGAGAGAGAGAGAGAGAGAGAGAGAGTAATTAAGCATTTAACTTTCCTATTCTTGTAAGTCTAATGTAAATCATTTTCCTTATTCACCATTTGAAAAAAAATGATATTGAACAGAAAGATTCGGATTTGGAGAGAGAGAGAGAGAGAGAGAGAGAGAGAGAGAGAGAGAGAGAGAGAGAGAGAGAGTAATTATGAGAAGGGTATGAGTTTCACTTTCCTGTTATCATAATCCTTATTCACCATTTGAGAAAATTAGGATATTTAACAGAAAGAGCCGGATTTAGAGAGAGAGAGAGAGAGAGAGAGAGAGAGAGAGAGAGAGAGAGAGAGAGAGGTTAATTATTAAATGTACATCAATAACCTTCATATTCGTGTGAGTAATGAAAATATGAGCACTATGATACATGCTTATAATACATGCTTACAAGAATCTCTACGCACTCTCTGAATCAACCCTTAATGTATGTATGTATGTATGTATGTATGTATGTATGTATGTATGTATGTATGTATGTATGTATGTATGTATATGTAGGTCTTTATTGCAGTTCTTTACTGAATAATTATTCTCTTAGGTAAACTGATTTCACGATCAAATTGCATTTGAATTATTGTGGTACCAAAGACATTCATTGCCCGCTACTGAATTATCTTTCATGACAATTCATTAGATAATTATATTATCGACTAAAGAACATTTGGCTTTATGTGCTTAAGATACTTATATTATCTTGAAAAAAACTGGTGGTTTATATTCCTTAGCTTCAAATAACAATGCAGTTGTTGAAAATCCAAATATATTTTCTTCCTCTGCTTAGCCATGTGATTCTGTAATAGCCTCACTTCAATTTGTATAGTTACATTATAACTGTTGAAAATCCTAATACTTTTACTTCTTCTATTTAGACAAATGATATAATAACTTCACTTCAATTTGTCTAGTTACATTACAACTGTTAAAAATCCTAATATTTTAACTTCCTCTATTTACTTAGACAAATGATGACACCTCACTTCAATTTCTCTAGTTGCATTATAACGGTCGAAAATCCTAATATTTTCACTTATTCTACTTAGTCACATGATAATATAATAAATAGCCTCACTTCAATTTGTCTAATTACATTATAACTGTCGAAAGTCCTAATATTTCACTTCTTCTATTTAGACAAACGATAATACCATAACACTTCACTTCAGTTTGTTCAAGTGCATTAAGCTGACGCTCCCGAACAAAAGGAGACTTTCAATTCACCGATCACTGCCTTGCAAAATTGACGAGCGACGGTATTTGTGGCCCCAAATCCTGACGCACGGAATAAGAGAACCATCTGAGTCTCATTCAAAGTTTTAGAGACTCTGAACTCGAAGAATATCGAACTTTCTCCCGGGGGATTTGAGCGAATGAGATATGAAGTATGTAGGGGATGAATTCAGACGTCAAAAGGCTGTGGCTGGCTGGCTTGAGGGAATTCTTTTTTTTGAATGGCTGTATATTCTATTAAAGAGGTTTAAGCTAAGTTTAGGGAAGTGTATAATGCTGCGTGGACGTGTTGCCAATATGGTTTAGGAATGGAGGTGGCCGGTAGGGATATATGTATAAAGATATGTATATACCTCGCTGCAACCTTAGTTAGAAAATCAGAATGTCCCAAGCCTTAGAGCCCTAAATAAGATAATCAGCTCAGTACGTAAAAATAAATTGAAATAACGAAGAAAAACGAAATAAATAAAGAAGCAAAATGAATAAGATAAACAAATTCCAGTGATTCGAACGGCTCCATAATTCAGTCGCAGCTGGAACCAAACTTCCAAAAAACTACCGTACTGGACCTTAAAAAAGTAGAGGCTTTTAGAATTAACTGTACATCTAGTTCTATGTGGTATAAAGTATATTTCCTGGGAGGATGTGGGTAGATAATGAATAGTCAGAACTAAGAAATGTTTTAGAAAATATCATTGAAATAAATGAACGGTACCAAAGAGTTTACTGGGATCCGATATAAAAATTTAATGGAAATCAAATTTGATTATGCAATAAGTTAAATCACTAAGAAATATCAATAAGAACAAACATATTAACTTATTTATGGATCTTTTAAATTCATGATCTTAGCATCATTGCCATTGAACTGAGAGGCTGTACCTTTAAACTAGATACCATATTGTTTTAGAATCAACCATATATACAGAAATAAGGTATGAAGACTTTGATGCTCTAACTCATATCGTATACCTGATGAATTCACTGTAAGGTTTTAAGTTGACGGGATAGCATATTTCTGTAAAATCTCCTAGGCCACTGAATTTACTGTATGACCGTGTATGAACCTTATACTTGAGTATTAGTAAAAATGAAGTCCTTCGGTTCGTAATATATCCTGTTATACTTTTTAATAAAATACATGGAATTTTAACTACCATATGAACGTTCAAACATACTCAGAGAACAGTTAACTCGTAATATATCATCTTATACTTTGTAATAATATACAGGGAAGTTCCCACGTCTTGAGAATACCTGACGTATACAGTTTTACTAATTAAGAAACGCTCCAGATAACAGCTAATCACCCTCTCAAGGTCCTCCACAGTGCCTTTAGTCACACTCATTAATCAGACATTTACTGTTTATTGTAATTCATAAAATACTTGTGACTTGTGCACTTTTTAAAAAGTCAGAAAAACAACAATGAACGTATTTTTAGCAAGAAGTATCTTACATAGTTTTTTGAATACATCCCATGATTAAGTTCCAACTTCGTATAGAAATGATAAATGGATAATACTTGATATTTCAATAAAAATGAACGTATTTATGACTCGTTGTATTTCTTCCCCCTCCCCCCCTTCATTGCCCTTTTTAAATTCAGGTCAAAATGATGCTGCTCAGCTGAATAATCAGCAAACTTTCAGGATGGCTTCGACCGCTTGCTATGCATTGTGCACAGGGCAAAGTCCGTTTCCCCTTGCTTGAACTCCCCTCTACCCTCCCCTCCCTTCCCCTCCTCTTACCCTTCCCTCCCCTCTCCTTCCCCTCCCCTCCACCTCCCCTTCCCCTCCCCTCCCCTTCTACATCATACCTACCCATCCCCTTCCCCTCCCCTCCTTCTACCTCATATCTACCCTCCTCCTTCCTTCTCACCCTCCTCTCCACTCCCCTTCCCCTCCCATTCCCTCCCCTCCCCTCTCCTCTCCCTCCCCACCCCCTCCCCTTCCCCTCCCTTCCCTCCATTTCCCTTCCCTCCTCCCTTCCCCTTCCCTTCCCATCCTCCTCTCTCCCTCCCCTACCATCTCCCTCTCCCCTTTCCTTCCCCTTCTCCCTTCCCCTCTTCCTTCTTCTTCTCCCTTCCCCTTCTCCTTCCCTTCCTCCCCTTCCCCTTCCCCTTCCCCACCCCTTCACCTCCTCCTTCCCCCTCCTCTCCCCTCCCAACATTTGTGGGTGAATCTTCCAAACCCCATGGTAATCATACGAGTATTCAAGTTGCTTCGCTTCCCCTTTGCTGCCTGTGTTTTATTCATGAATTTCATTCTCTCTCTCTCTCTCTCTCTCTCTCTCTCTCTCTCTCTCTCTCTCTCTCTCTCTCTGTGTGTGTTTGCATGTTAATGTGAGTCTATGAAGTAATGTTCGAGTAAGGTGAATTAAAAACGATATTGATGTTTTTATGATTCGACCTTTTGCTAAATATATATTTGACTCTTTATTATGCTTTTGAGGACTGAATATAGGTCATAAGCTCAAACAGTAAATACACACAACACACACACACACACACACACACACATATATATATATATATATATATATATATATATATATATATATATATATATATATATATATATATATATATATAATATAATAACCCTGAAAGCAGATATCCGTATTTATGAACAATTTAATTTTCATATGATATATTTTTCCCCTCTGATTATCGTATATTTAATTTACCATTTTACTGTAGAACTAATTAAGTGAGTACGACTGGACTAATTAACAGTTTTACGCCCGCAAATAATGTTCCCATTTATCTGATAAACTGTTTTATTTACATAGCTTATTATCCCGTCGAACAATTTTCAGTTATATCTAATTTCGCTCCGGCCAAAAGCATAATTAGCATGAATTGCATTGCATTCCTGATGCAAAAATTTTGTATGCTGAAAAAAATCTCATGAATTTTCTCTTTACTGTCTTTCATGAAACGCCCCCTCGTTCGTGCTTGGTTTTTGCCCTTATTCTAATTGCGATGCCAGTTGATTCAGCATCTGGAAAATCGAGCAGAATCCTAAAGCATATTTCGATCAGTTTAAAAGTGTCTTTCATTTGGTTACTTTTGTAAAAACAGACTCGGTAAAACGTGACGATTTACTGAATCATATTCAGCATTGTAGGTTTTCATTTATTTATTTATTTGTTGTTATTGTTAATATGACATTGATGATAAAAATATTAATAATGATAGTAATAAATTATTTTCATTATTAATATTTTTATTATTAATGTTATCATTCTTATTCTTTGCTTTTGTTAATGTTAATGATAACATTAATAATAAAAATATTAATAATGACAGCAATAATATTATTGTTTTTATTAATATATTTATTATTAATGTTATCATCATTATTCTTTGTTTTTATTAATGTACCATCATCCCCAAAAATAGCGAATTACATTTTATAGATTTTCTATTTACTGATTGATTGATTGATTTATTATTATTATTATTATTATTATTATTATTATTATTATTTCTTGCTTTCTTCTCACAATATCCTTACTATTAATAAATCATTTTCACTGAAACGAAACCAAATTTGCTGAACTTCTGAATATTCAAGAAGAAAATATTTTTTATTATTCTGGGTTATGAAAAATCACAGATGGTCAAAAAAGTCTTTTATGAGACGATCAAAACTTCAGTGAGGAATCTTTAGTGGATGATAAAAAGGAAAAATTCCCCCAGGAGATTTGATCTTCTGATCAAAATATTCAAAGGATTTTGACCAAAGTTGTGAAGGATTGACTGGTGGAAAATATCGGCGTCATTGGAAGGTATTTCTCTCTCTCTCTCTCTCTCTCTCTCTCTCTCTCACTTGCATAGTTCGATATGCAAAGCACAAACACATACACACATGTTTGTGAACACCGGTGTAGGTATGGCATAAAAAAATCAAACAGGTAGTAAACGAATGTTTGTAAACACCTGTGTGGGTATTGGACATAAAACAAACAGGTAGTGCATGCATGTTTGTGAACCTGTGTGTTTATGAGCTATTAAAACAAACAGGTAGTGCACGGATGTTTGTGAATACCTGTACAATTATGAGACAAAACAAACAGGTATTGCACACATGTTGGTGAACACACCGGTACGGTTTTGAGCCCTAAAACAAACAGGTAGTACACGCAAGTTTGTGAACACCTGTGCAGTTATGAGCTATGAAAACAAACAGGTAGTGAACTTATGTTTGTGAACACCGGAACGGTTATGAGACATAAAAACACGCATGTTTGTGAACACCACACACATGTTTGTACACACACACTGGTACGGTTTTGAGCCATAAAACAAACAGTACACGCATGTTTGTGAACACCTGTGCAGTTATGAGCTATGAAAACAAACAGGCAGTGCACGTATGTTTGTGAACACCGGAACGTTTATGAGACATAAAAACAAACATGCAGTGCTAACATGTTTGTGAATACCTGTGCGGTCTCGAGATAGGAAAACAAACAAGCAAACACGAAGGCATCGCCGCACCTCTCGTCCGTGTTTGCCAGAACGCACGAGATTCAGAGAAACGATAAAATACAACGGAGCATATTCAAATAAACCGAGATGAATTATTCAAGAAGAGACGCTGCATAACACCGCATAAACGCCATGGTTCCTCTCAATTATCCTCTCCGACAACTTTCTCCCGTTCCTCCCATCCCCCTTTCTCTGGTTTACTTTCTCTTCGCTTTCTCTCAGCGACTTTCTCTCGTTCCTCCCATTCCCTTTCTTTGGTTTGGTTTTTCTTTTTGTTTTTTCTCAGCAACTTTCTCTCGTTCCTCCTATTCCCTTTCTTTTGTTTGGTTTTTCTTTTTGTTTTCTCTCAGCAACTTTCTCTTGTTCCTCCTATTCCCTTTCTTTGGTTTGCTTTTTCTTTGCTTTCTCTCACAACTTTCTCTCGTTCATCCCATTCCCTTTCTTTGGTTTGCTTTTTCTTTGCTTTCTCTCACCAACTTTCTCTCGTTCATCCCATTCCCTTTCTTTGGTTTGCTTTTTCTTTGCTTTCTCTCAGTAACTTTCTCTCATTCCTCACATTCCCCTCTCTTTGGTTTGCTTTCTCTCAGCAACTTTCTCTCGTTCCTCCCATTCCCTTTCTTTGGTTTGCTTTCCTTCTGTATCTTTCTCACCAACTATCCTCCCAACAACTTTCTCGTTCCTCCCATTCCCATGTTCTTTGGTTTGGTTTCTCTTTACTTTCTCTCAGTAACTTTCCCTCCTTCCTCCCATTCCTTTTCTTTGGTTTGCTTTGTCTTCACTTTCTCTGTATCTCAGCTTTCTCTTTCTTCTTGTGACCAATTATCCACCCCGGCAACTTTCTTTCATTCCTCCCATTGCCATGTCCTTGGTTTGCTTTCTCTCTCTCTCCCCTCTCTCTCTCTCTCTCTCTCTCTCTCTCTCTCTCTCTCTTCTTTCTTGCGATCAATTATCCTCCCAACAACTTTCTCTCGGTCCTTCCATTCCCCTTATTATAGTTTGCTCTCTCTCTCTCTCTCTCTCTCTCTCTCTCTCTCTCTCTCTCTCTCTCTCTCTCTGAGCTTTCTCTTTCTTCTTGGGATCAATTATCCGCCTCAACAACTTTCTGTCATTCCTCCCATTCCCTTTCTCTCTCTCTCTCTCTCTCTCTCTCTCTCTCTCTCTCTCTCTCTCTCTCTCTCTCTCTCCTGCGATCCCCATAAATCATGCTAAAGACCTTCTCGGGCGAAGCAGGGACAACAAACAGTAAATCTTTCTCTTTGTGGGAAGTTCCACTCGGCGTTCGCTTCTGTTTTCTTGCTTCCTTGTTCCCCCCCCCCTCTCTCTCTCTCTTTCCCGAAGGACTGGGGATTTCCTCTCTCTCCCGTTTATTCGCTTTTCTCGTCTCTCTTTTTTTTAACCGTTATTTTCTTGTTCATCTTCTCAAGATTGGTGTTTCCTGTCTTCATAGTCTTGCGCTTTTTTTTTTCTTCCACTTGTTGTTACGTCCTTTTTTTTTCTTCTTCTTCTTCTTCTTCTTCTTCTTCTTCTTCTTCTTCTTCTTCTTCTTCTCAAAATACACAATTCTTCTTCATCTTCTTCCCCATCCAAAATAAAAATAATTTCTTCGTGATCTTCTTGTTTATGTTTACTCCTTTTGTTATTCCTTTATTTTTTTTTACATCTTTTTGTTCTCCCTTTTCTTCTTATTCTTCTTCTTCTTCTTCTTCTCCCAAATAATCCTCCTTCGTCCTCTTAGTCTGGTTTATCATTTATTTCTCGAAAGTATAATTTCCTCTTTCTAAAATTATTGTTTTCTCTTTTCGCTTCTCAAAACACTGCAACTTTTTCCGTTTTAATTTTTCCTACTTCTAAAACTTCCTTTTTTTAATATTCGCGAGAGAAAAAGATTAAATCTCCTTTTCTTTTAATTTTCTTTTCATTTATTTACCTCTTCGCATGAGAAAGGAATTAACTCTAATGTTTTTGAGAGCATACGAGCAAAAGAATAGTGATCTCTTTGAATATCATTATCGATTTCTAGTTTTCTATTAAAGAAAACTATTGTGACGGCTTTGTCTGTCCGTCCGCACTTTATCTGTCCGCACTTTTTCTGTCCGCCCTCAGATCTTGAAAACTACTGAGGCTAGAGGGCTAAATTTGGTATGTTGATCATCCACCCTCCAGTCATCAAACATACCAAATTGCAGCCCTCTAGCCTCAGCAGTTTTTATTTTATTTAAGGTTAAAGTTAGCCAAGATCGTGCATCTGGCAACGAAATAGGATAGGCCACCGCAGGAAGTAGTTAAAGTTTCATGGGCCGCGGCTTATACAGCATTATACCGAGACCACCGAAAGATAAATCCACGGTGGTCCTGATTATACGCTGCAGCGGCTGTACAGAAAATTCGATCGCGCCGAAGAAACTTCGGCTCATTTTTTACTTTTTTTATTTCGTATGTTTAATCATTATTCATCATTCCGAAATTATGGTTTACCTTTAAATTTGATATACGGTATTTTCTTACTAATATTCAGTTGCCCACTCCCTCGTCTCGTGCGGATCGATCTCGTGTTGTGAGGTAACAAAAATTACGCTTTTAATATAGACTTTTCATTGCGTCACTTAGGCTTAAAAACATTTAGGATAATGTTGTTCAGGAAAATTTTCTTACTGCTTGGAAATGATTTAGAACTAATAACCAATTTCATTAAATATGATGTATAATCAGTATTCTAAGAAATTACTGCAACGCCATTTCGCGTAAATCAATCAATAAAATAGATTATTAGAGAGTATTTCAGGCTGATGATCTGGGCAGGACGTGATTCCGTCCCTACCTTCAGAGCCTTTCAGTTTTTCATGCACGTAATTCATTGTTTAAGGTATCAAAGGAAAATTGAGAGAGAGAGAGAGAGAGAGAGAGAGAGAGAGAGAGAGAGAGAGAGAGAGAGAGAGAGAGAGAGAGATGTGTGGATTCTAGGTTCACTGACCTAGCTTATCAGCCAAATTGAAATCGTGCTTTAGATTCACAATAGCGATAAGTCGCAAAATCTTAAACGTGTAGTAATACACTTACAGGCACACACGCACGCACACACACACACACACACACATATATATATATATATTTTTTTTTCTGAACAACATTATCCTAAATGTTTTTAAGCCTAAGTGACCCTAAATATATATCTATCTATCTATCTATAATTAAAAACGTAATTTTTGTTATATATATATATTTTCACAAACCTAAAATTCATATATATAAATATATATAAACTATATATATATATATATATATATATATATATATATATATATATATATATATATATATATATATACCTATGCATCAACTAGAAAATAAACAAATAAACTGAGGAATAACTGAATAATTAAACAGACGGTAGAAAACGCATAAATGTGCCGGGGTCTGCTCTCAACCGATTCATGGCTCAAAAACTCCAGCAACTCCATTTTGAATATGTCCTTGGATGATACTTACTTAATTTTGTTTCATGGCGAGAAATTAAACTGTAATGCATATGAGGACTTTGCATAATTAAATGGTCCAAGAACAGTAATTAGAGACGAGTATTCTTGGCGCAAAAATTTTTGGCTCTAAATGCTGGTTGTTCATTTAACAAGTTTGGAGTCAGAAGTTTGCAAACGAGAAAGAATGTAGATTATTTAGATTAATGTTTTCTTTTTCTTTTTTTTTAGACAACTTATGGTATTGTTATTATTTCTGTAGGGAAACGTCTT
>NC_089770.1:6663500-6666000 GCF_040412425.1 Macrobrachium rosenbergii | reverse complement strand
CCTACCTAAATTTATTTCACCGGCTTTCGTATAATTAAGTGAAGGAATAAATATGTCACCAATATATTCAAGTTTCTTTTTTTTTAGGCGTTAAGCGACCTTGACGAGGCTAGTTTGTGAATAAATTCAGTAGTTTAGATGAGGTCTTGGCGAGCGATTCGAATCTCGTGTTGGTGTACGTACCTGTAATTAAGACTTACCTGTGCTAAATAATCTCCTAAATTTTTATCCAGTGTGATGACTGATTGATCTGTTGATGTGATCTGGCGTTGCTATCAGAGTAAGTGCTTGAATTATGTGACTTAGATGTTAACGCTACCTCCTATTAAACAAGTAAAAAATGCGCCGAAGTTTCTTCGGCGCGATCGAGTTTTCTGTACAGCGTATAATCGGTGGTCTCGGTATAATGCTGCGTGAGCCGCGGTCCATGAAACTTTAACCATGGCCTGGTTGGTGACCTATCCTATATCGTTGCCAGAAGCACGATTATGGCTAAATTTAAATAACATAAAAACTACTGAGGCTAGAAGGCTGCAATTTGGTATGTTTGATGATTGGAGGGTGGATGATCAACGTACCAATTTGCAGCCCTCTAGCCTCAGCAGTTTTTGAGATCTGATGGCGGACAGAAAAAGAACTGACAGAAAAAAGTGCGGGCAGAATAAAGTGCGGACGGACAGACAAAGCCGGCACAATAGTTTTCTTTTACAGAAAACTAAAACTGAAATAGAGAATTCGGTAAACATGATATGCACTTGAATGATATGACTTAGAGTCAATGCTAACTCTTACTATAAATGTACAAATGTGCAAATGTACAAAGTCAGAGTGAATTCATGAGGCATATGAAGACAAATGAATATTTTAATGAAATTCAGGCTGAAAAGCCAAGCACTGGGGAACTTTCGGCCAATCAGCGCTTAGGACAGTGATAGTTAGAGAGGTTGGACAGCAAGACTGGAGAAAGGAAGATGGAATAGAAGTGAAGTAAAGTGCTAAAACGTAGGGGCAGTTAGGGACCAATGGGATGCCGCAAATGCCCTTTGGTAATGCCTACAGTGCGCCACGTGAGGTGCCCGGGCGACACAACCCTTCTACGGGGGCCCAATTGAGATGAAGATGGGAAAGTTGAATTCATAAATCACAGATCTAGAGAAAATCGAAGACTGAAAAAGACAAGTAATTTGAATTCATCTGAAACACACGAAGAATAATGGAACTAAGTGAAGACAAGAAACCAGAATTCACGAAGAAAAAATGAAGGCAAATGAAGACGAACGGTGACAGGAAGACAAATGATGACGAACGAAGGCGGGGAATCTCAATTCGCGAGGAACATAATGAAGACAAATTGAAACGAACGGAGACAGGGAATTGAATTCCTAAACCACAGGCGAAGACAAGTGAAATGAGGACAATAAAGATGAAATTCGTAAGCCAATGAGGAAGACAATGGATGCTGGAGTAAGATTAATGAATTTATGAGCCACTTGAAGACAGGTGAGGACGAATATTTTCGTGGATGTTGTTTCTCCCGTAGAAAAAGGTAAGAGCCCGTTGTTGTTTTACTGAGCCATTTGTTTCGTTGAAGGCAAAATAATATCTTTATAATATCTGTAACAACCGTTCGTTAAAGTATTCTACCGAGATGTTTTTATCATAAAGATTCAAGGATCTTTTTTAAAAGTATTTTTAACATTAGTTCTCACAATGTTATTTTACTCAGCTATTCATTTCGTTGAAGGCAAAATAATATCTTTATAATATAATATCTGTAATACCCTTTCGTTGAAGGCAGAATAATATCTTTATAATATCTACCATACCCGTTCGTTAAAGTATTCTACCGAGATGTTTTTATCATAAAGATTCAAGGATCTTTTTTAAAAGTATTTTTAACATTAGTTCTCTCAATGTTATTTCACTCAGCTATTCATTTCGTTGAAGGCAAAGTAATATCTTTATCTGTCATACCCTTTCGTTAAAATATTCTGCCGAGATATTTTCATCAGTAAGATTCAAGGATCCTTTTTAAAAGTACTTTTTAACATTAATTCTCCCAATGCTATTTTATTCAGCTATTTATTTCGTTGAAGGCAAAATAATATCTTTATCATATCTGTCATACCCTTTCGTTAAAATATTCTGCCGAGATATTCCCATCATAAAGATTCAAGAACCCTTTTTAAAAGTATTTTTCCAACATTACCTTATCCTTCAAGGATAAGTTTTTTTTAAATTAAAATATTCTGCCAAGATTGTCTCGTCCTAAAAAAAGTCAAGGTTTTCCTTTTAAAAATATTCCCTCGAGACTGCCTCGTTCTTCGTGGGCGAGACTTCTTTATGAAAATATTCTGCCAAGGGTTTTTCGTACTTCTAGGATTTCCCGTTTAAGATATTCTGGCCAAATTTCCGTCCTTCAAAAAATTAATATCTCCTCAGATCAGGATATTTTGCAAAGACTTTTCCTTGGTTTCGAGATGAGCTTTCTCTGTTTAGA
>NC_089770.1:6646000-6653500 GCF_040412425.1 Macrobrachium rosenbergii | reverse complement strand
TCTCTCTGTTGGTCTGTCTGTCTGTCCGTGTCTGTGACAAAACAGAGCGGCGAGCGCGCTGCCGTTACTCCATTCGAAGCCGCCCTTATGGAAAACCTGACCAAATGAAGCGTGACGCCAGACGGCAGGAGAGACGCCATTATAGATATGGGTTTTCTTCGGTTCGTTTATCTTTAATTTCACCCGTTTCTTATTATGGAAATGGGATAGATGGAAACGGAGAGGAGGAGGAGGAGGAGGAGGAGGAGGCGAGGAAGTGGGAGAAGGGAAGAGGATGGGTGGAAGGGGGGAGGGAGAGGAGGAGGAGGAGGTGGAGGAAGAGGAGGAAAGGAAGAGAGGAGGAGGAGGTGGAAGGGAGGGGAGGAGAAGAGGAGGGAAAGAGAGGAAGGGGTAGAGGAGGAGGAGAGGAGGAGGGGAGGAGGATGAGGAGGAGGAGAGAGTGGGGAGGAGGAAGGAGAGGAAAGAGGAGGAGGAAAGGAGAAGGAAGGGAGGGGAGGAGGAGGAGAGGGAGGAAGAGGAGGAGGAAGAGAGGTGGAAGGGAGAGGGAGGGAAGAGGAGGAAGAGAGAGGGAGGGGAAGGGGGAGGAGGAGGAGGAAGGGGGAGGAGGGGAGGAGGAGGAGAATGAGGAGGAGGAGGAGAGGTGGAAGGAGGGAGAGAGGGGAGGAAGGATGGAAAGAGGAGTAGAAGGGAGGGGAGAAAGGAAGGGAGGAGGAGGAGAAGGGGGAGAGAGGGGAGGGGGAAGGATGGAGGAAGAGGAGGATGGGAGGGAAAGGAGGAGGGAAGAGGGAAGGAGGAGGAGGAGGAGGGGGTAGGAGGAGGAGGAGGAAAGGAGGAGAGGGGGAGGGAGAGAAAAGTAGGAGGAGGGGACTGGGAAGGAGAGGCGTTCATAACATTTTCCTTTATTTATTTTTATCCATAAGTGAACATTCAATTACATTCAGTCTACGGTTTACCACATTACATTTAAACATGCGCATGCGCAAGGGTGTACATTTATGAACTACTTATGCTGTTATTTGTCTGTATTTTCCTATAACATATATTCAACAACAGAATGAATATAAATAACAATAGCACATGTATATATATATAAATTTATATATATATATATATATATATATATATATATATATATATATATATATATACATAAATATATATTTATATATATATAAATAAAAACATATATATATATATATATACATAAATGTATGTGCATGTGTTTGCGCACATAAAACCGCAGCATGCAGGCACGCACACACACACACGCACACACACACAAGCAAGCAAGCAAGCAGGCATGCAGCAGGCAATTTTGAAAATTTGCCCCGGAAGTTTTATCTGCTCAGCAGAAATAAAAGTCCGCTTAAGACCAGGATTTGGCGAGAAACAATTTCCGGCGGGAGTACAAATCTCTTTACTAAGTATCCAAAAATTTACTTCGGGGCTTTTAGCCCCGCGCTGGAATTTCCTTGTTAGGGGCTGGTAATCATTTGCCCAAATTTGAAAGGCGGGGGGGAATGTTGCGCTGGGAATGTATATGTATATGTATTGTATATGTATACATATGTATGCATGTAAATATATGTATATATATGTGTATGTATATATATTATACATATATATATATATATATATATATATATATATATATAGATATATATATATATATATATATATATATATATATATATATATATATATATATGTGTGTGTGTGTAGAGAGAGAGAGAGAGAGAGAGAGAGAGAGAGAGAGAGAGAGAGAGAGAGAGAGAGAGAGAGAGAGAAATATAAGGTCTTTTTGGATCTTACATAAATAACAGTTAGATTTTGTATTTGTCAAAACAAAGCAAAATTAAATGCAATTTAGAGTACAGAAGAGAATGGAAAGTGGGCTATAAGGCGAATGGAGAGAGAGAGAGAGAGAGAGAGAGAGAGAGAGAGAGAGAGAGAGAGAGAGAGAGAGAGAGATCCATTTCTACATCCAAGAACAGAAACCTGAAAGAGATTCAATCAACTTTACCCTTTTTCGTTAATATTTTCATCCTTTTTTTTCATGTTCTTTTTGCAGAATTTTACCCAATCATGCATCTCTCTTTTACCCATAGGAGGTTTACCCACGAGATTATTTGCCCAAGAGTTTTTCAGACGTCTGGAAAACGTTTTGCTTCTGATTTTTGCTCTATTTTACTTCGAAAGGAAATTGCATTTATCAAAAATACTTCACAATAGTTCGCATTTTTACCGACCGTGAAAGGTCGGAGCTGGGAAACGCCTGTGGAATAAAAATCTTAGAATTCATTTTATTATTCTCTGTACTTTTACTGAGGTCTTGGTTCCAAATTTACCTGCGCACTCGCACGTTGAAACCAGAAACCTTTGTTTTTCTGTTATGTCATATCATGGAAGTGGTGTCAGCTGCTAACACAACCGAGTCAGAATTACTAATGTATCGGCATTTGCTCTCTCTCTCTCTCTCTCTCTCTCTCTCTCTCTCTCTCTCTCTCTCTCTCTCTCTCTCAATGTATGTTAGAAGTTTGTCCGGATCCACATAGGGGAAAATCTCGACGAGGCAGTTCTCCAATCCAGTCTCATCTACTGATACAGTTAAGTCTCTCTCTCTCTCTCTCTCTCTCTCTCTCAATAACTAATGTATTATGTCTGGATTCACGTAAGCGAAGGCCTCAACGAGGTAATTCTCCAACCCAGCCCCATCTACAGTTCCAGTTAAGTCTCTCTCTCTCTCTCTCTCTCTCTCTCTCTCTCTCTCTCTCTCTCTCCCCATCAAAAGAATAGCATTACATGAGGAAAGTTTTGAGACATTTAATACTCATCATTTTGTTTTGGTTTCCAATCTTGAGAGAGAGAGAGAGAGAGAGAGAGAGAGAGAGAGAGAGAGAGAGAGAGAGAGAGACTGCAAAAAACTAGACGTTGATATTCATTTCTACGTCAAAAGGTATACCATCAAAACATGATGTCCTCGACAAAATAATTCTCACCCCGCTTCAGGGTTGAAACAATCACAGATCCCCCTCTCTCTCTCTCTCTCTCTCTTCCTTCTTACTCTCTGGAGAGATCTCTCTCTTTTCCTTCTTACGAAGGATCGATCTCCGGGGGAGTAAATCCGAGCGTGAAGGAATACAGTCATTCCTGGGAGTTACTCAGAGCTTGGAATCTCTTGGGATGGCTCGGACCTGTTGCCAAGTGAACGCCTCCTCAGGCGATATTGGAGATGAGGTGTTTTTTTTTTTTTGTTTCTTGTTTTTTTTTCTTGGTTTTTAGTGATGCTTCTTCTTGTGGGTGCGTGTTTTTTTAGAGTAGATGATAGAAAACATTCCTCAGTGTCGTGGTGCTTCTCTCTCTCTCTCTTTCAATCTCTCTCTCTAAATTTAATCTCTAATCTCTCTTAACCTCTCTCTTTGTCTCTCTCTCACTAGTCAAAATAAATCTAATATTAATGATAAGCGACAACCTCCCCTAATCCAGGTACCACAATCTCTCTCTCTCTCTCAGTCAAAATAAATCTAATATTAATGATAATCGACCTAACCTCCCAATACCCAGGTACCACAATCTCTCTCTCCTCTCTCTCTCTCTCTCTCTCTCTCTCTCTCTCTCTCTCTCTCCTCTCTCTCTCTCAGCAGTCAAAATTAATTTATTAAATGGTACTAGTGACCCAACCTCCCTAATATCCTTGTACCACACACAATCTCTCTCTCCAGTCAAACTAAATCTAATCTTAATGTGTAATCACCTAACTTTCCATTAATGATGAATGGCCTTATCTCCCTAATCAAATTAAACCAACACCACGATGAATATCTCTCTCTCTCTCTCTCTCTCTCTCTCTCTCTCTCTCTCTCTCTCTCTCTCTCTCTCTCTCTCTCCTATCAAAATAAATTGAAAATTAACAATAAGGACCCTAACTCCTAATACCCCAGTACCACAATCACCTCTCTTCTCTCTCTCTCTCTCTCTCTCTCTCTCTCTCTCTCTCAATGAAATTGATGGTGTAAGATCCTCAACAACGGCACGGCGATAAGACACGTTCTCCATTAACATCGGTATATAAACAGGAATGATTAATCTCAAGGGGGTGTGTTACAAAGCATTTAACGATGTACACGGTCTGGACATGATGGCATTTGTCTGTTCTCTTTTATAGTTGCCAGTTCTGCACTTGCTGCTTTGATTTTTCCTGTTTATATTTTCGGGGTTTTAATATGTATGTATGAATGCATTATAACATGTATGTATCTATGTACACACATATGTATGTATGTATGTATGGGCATGTATGTATCTATGTATTCTATCTTTCTGCATTTATCTGCATATATACATATGTATATATATATATACACACACATATCTATCTATCTACCTATATATATATATATATATATACATATATATATATATATATATGTATATATATATATATATATATATATATATATATATATATATATATATGTTTGCATGTATCTATAAAAATTATTTCACTCTCCACAAACCCCAGATAACCATATGAAAAATCAACTCTCAAAAAAGCAAAAAAAGACAATAAATAAAATAAATAAATAAAAATAAAAAGTAAAATAAATTTAAAAAATAAATACAAATAAAATAAAAGAATCCTCAAACCTCCACACTTCCCTAACCAAACGAGATCACTTCGAAGACTTGGTAAGAATCACGGGAACGTAAAGTGTCGAATTCCACTCATTGGAATTTAATTCCACACAAACGAAGAGATAATTCCTTTAATTCCCACCGTGGGGCCCCCCGGGGGAATGAGGTCCCACACGCCTCGCTGGGGCTAAATGAATGCTTCTTCTATCTGCTTTAACAAGGGGAGAAGTGTCGGCGAATCTAATTTAACCTTTGTGGATTCCCAAGGTATTTTTATTGGAAGAGATTTGAAAGTTGTTCACGGGCTCTTGCTTAATATTTCTTGAGATATACCTTCCTTTTGAGACGGATAAGACAATACAAAAGAATATTTTTCAGATGTGCCTATTCGATAATAGTTGTTTTTAAATGAATTAATCTTCAGAAACAATTGGAACATCAAGAATGTCATTGCAGCAACAAGTTGTTCCTTAAAAATTGCTTATTGAAGAAACGTCGTTTGCAACAATATAATCCTCAAAATTAACTTCAGTACAATAACAGGAAGATGTCAGATCTATTAAAAAATGTCAAAATTAACATCAGTAAGTAACAAGATGACGTCATTCAGATCACTCAAAAATGCGGAGAAAGAGCAACGCAACCTCTCAAAAAATATAGCAATAAAATAAATGCAACAGAGGCAATATATATCAGTTATATAATGAGGAAAATTAAATTTAGCATACCAAAAAAAAATAATAATAAACAGCTTTCCAAAAACGTACCCATTACAAACAACTGCAAAATCGACAGAATTGCTATTAAAAAAAATAGGAAATAATGATAGGCGCCCCATAAAACTCCTAAATAGTGGAACCATATTATGATCGAAGACAAACACGATATTGTAATTGTAACAAACAATTGTTGAAGACAAAATCTCTCAAAAATATTCATAAAAACTCGTCTATAACAATATAACCGCGAAAAAAAACTGCAGAAAAAGCCAAAAACTCTCAAAGAAATCTATAAAAAAAGCCTGACGACAATACGGTGAAATTCCTAAAAGAATGTCAAGCGTAAACAAAAGATCTTTTGGTAAATAACCTTATCACAACATCATACGTAACGATAATAAAATTTAATTCCTAAAAGAATGCCAAGAGAAAACAATAGCCCTTTTTGGTAAATAACCCACCACAATAGCATGCGCAACGATAATACAATGTAATTCTAAAGAATGCCGAGAGAAACACAGATTCCTAAAAAGAATGCCAGAACACATACGTAACGATAATACATAATTCCTAAAAGAATGTTAAGAGAAAACGAAAGATCTTTTGGCAAATACCTTACCACAACAGCATACGTAACGATAATACAATGTAATTCCTAAAAGAATGTCGATAATACAATTTAATTCCTAAAAGAATGCCAAGAGAAAATAAATCCCTTGTGGCAAGCAACCTTACCACAACAGCATACGTAACGATAATACAATGCAATTCCTAAAAGAATGCGAAGAGAAAACAAAAACCCTTCTGGCAAGTAGCCAGTCAACGAAAGCAACAACAGCACAAACGTAGACAGCAACAAAGAGTCGCCCACAAACGTAATCAAGGCTCTTTAATGTTATTTGAAAGCTTCCCTCATTCGCCATTGGGGACTGTATCTCTTTCCCCGTGAGATTCATCTTCACTCGAAGATCCGTGGAGCTACAACTTTCATTCACGCTCCGATACGGATTCCCTGGACGAAATCACGTTACATGAGACGCAAGGTAAAGGGGGAAAGGTATTGATGATGAGGGTCTGACATGACTTACTCAGAGAGAGAGAGAGAGAGAGAGAGAGAGAGAGAGAGAGAGAGAGAGAGTCGTCTTATTGGAGGCTAGTACGTTATATAGCAGCTCACCTCAACAGATGGAAGGGGATGAAAGGCAATAGTTTGCGTTACACTTGGAGAGAGAGAGAGAGAGAGAGAGAGAGAGAGAGAGAGAGAGACGTCTTACTGGAGGCTAGTACATTATATAGCAGCACACCTCAACAAATGGGAGGAAATCAAATGCATTAGTTTGCTTTACACATGGAGAGAGAGAGAGAGAGAGAGAGAGAGAGAGAGAGAGAGAGAGAGAGAGAGAGAGGGACGTCATAGATGAAGGCTAGTACATTATATAAAAGCACACCTCAACAAAAGGGAATCAAAGGCGGTAGTTTGCTTTGCGCTTGGATAGACAGAAGGACAAATAGAGAGAGAGAGAGAGAGAGAGAGAGAGAGAGAGAGAGAGAGAGAGAGAGAGAGAGAGAGTCGTCTTACGTGGAACCAGTAATTATGTTGAAACACACCTCATCAAAAGGAGGGGAATGAAAGGCAATAGTTTGCTTTACACTTGGATAGACATACACAAAGAGAGAGAGAGAGAGAGAGAGAGAGAGAGAGAGAGAGAGAGAGAGAGCACAAACTTTCAAAATTATTGCACTTCTCTCATCGTAGACAGAAATGCAAATAATATTTATGAGAGAGAGAGAGAGAGAGAGAGAGAGAGAGAGAGAGAGCACAAAAAACTTTAATAATTATTGTACTGTTCGCTCATCGTAGAGAGAAATGAAATTAATATTTGTGTTGAAAGAGAGAGAGAGAGAGAGAGAGAGAGCACTAAAAATCATTCATAACTAATGCACTGTTATCTCTTCATAGACAGACATAAAATTAATATTTGAATATTTCTGTTGTGAGAGAGAGAGAGAGAGAGAGAGAGAGAGAGAGAGAGAGAGAGAGAGAGAGAGAACACAGAAAATACCATGCTTATTTCTTTGGAGCAATCCGGAACAAGTGTCATCCAAGGAGTGTAATAAAACTT
Organism: Macrobrachium rosenbergii; assembly: GCF_040412425.1. Lineage (NCBI taxonomy): Eukaryota > Metazoa > Arthropoda > Malacostraca > Decapoda > Palaemonidae > Macrobrachium > Macrobrachium rosenbergii. The sequence continues at coordinate 6,646,023 of NC_089770.1, read as the reverse complement.
CCCCAAATTCTAAATGGTGAAGA
>NC_089770.1:6603500-6641000 GCF_040412425.1 Macrobrachium rosenbergii | reverse complement strand
TGTTCATAGCTCTATTGGGCTTTCTTATTTTTTCAAGGCAGTTTTCTTTTTGAATGAATAAATGGATGATGTTGAGAAAGATCTATTCTTTTGATAAACTTGCTTTCATATATTTTTATATTTTGTCGCTAAATATAATGATTTCTGACGCCATTTTTCATTTTTCCGAAGTTAAATTTATATCCTTTTTATTTCGTTTCCTTATTCAGCGTTTTATGTTGATTTCCTATTTTCAAAAACAGTTTTCCTAACACTGACAACAATACATGGACAACATTACATTGACAACATCACATTGACAACAATGGAAGAGTTATAATCTTTCCGTGTTATATTTGCTTTTCCTATTTTCAAAAACAGTTTTCCTTACATTGACAACAATACATTGACAACATTACTTTGATAACATTGGAAGAATTATAATCTTTCAGTGTTATATTCGGTTTTCTTATCTTTCCAAAGAAGTTTTCCTTACATTGACAACAATACATTGACAACATTACATTGACAACATCACATTGACAACATTGGAAGAGTTATAATCTTTCAGTGTCAGACTCGGTTTTCCTGTTTTCCAAAAACTAATTTCCTTACATTGACAACAATACATGGACAACATTACACCGGCAACATTACACTGACAACATTAAATTGACAACATTGGAAGAGTTATAATCTTTCGATAAATCTTGGCTTGCCCTTGTCTTTCAATTTATAATGTCATATTTTATTTTTCTTTATATCCTTCTTATTACATTTTTTCATTCAAATTTTAGAAATCACCCAAAAGTTTTTAGTTATTCTTCAATTACTCAGTAATTCCTGCACGTCTCACCAAAAGCCCATCTCTGAAAGCCATCTTAAAAGCGAGAGAGAGAGAGAGAGAGAGAGAGAGAGAGAGAGAGAGAGAGAGAGAGAGAGAGAGAGAGAGAGAGAGAGTTTCCCTCCATTACTCGAGAATTCTTGCACAGCTCAACAAAAGCCCATCTCTGAAAACGAACTTAAAAGAAATATAAAAAACAAAGGAAGAGAGAGAGAGAGAGAGAGAGAGAGAGAGAGAGAGAGAGAGAGAGAGAGAAAAAGAAAGAAACAGTAAAGATACGAAGTCCATAGAGAGAGAGAGAGAGAGAGAGAGAGAGAGAGAGAGAGTGAGAGAGAGAGAGAGAGAGAGAGAATGAAGAAATAGTAAAGATACGAAGTGTCCATCAAGAGAGAGAGAGAGAGAGAGAGAGAGAGAGAGAGAGAGAGAGAGAGACAGTGCAGATACGACGTCCCATCCAGGCCAGCCTTCACAGATCTCCAACTTGATAGAGACGATTCTTTTGGGGGGACAGAGGGAAGGAGGGAGGGTTTTTGGTTAGTGTATATAAACCATCGAGTTCCACCGCGTTGCGTCTCTGTGGGTGTGATTCCACCACACAAACCGGCGATAATTCCACCGGGAGATGGGGTCTCACGCCTGGCTGGTGCCAAAAGAAAGCTGCGGCGTATCTCTATTAATGGGAAGAGATATATACGAGTACGTCTTCCCTCTCCCGCGATGCATATCTTCTCTGTTTTCGAAGGGTTTACTGAGATGGATTTGAAAGGTGGGGTAGGGGGGTGCCTCTCTGGGAGGTATATGTGTGTGTCTCCCCCCAGGGAAGAGTTGGTAGCCCTGATTTCCGCTTTTGGTTTTCGAAGAGTTGGTAGCCTTGGTTCCTGCTTTTGTTTTTCCAAGAGTTGGTTTTTGCTTTTGTTTTTCCAAAAGTTGGTAGCCTTGGTTGCTGCTTTTGTTTTTCCAAAAGTTGGTAGCCTTGGTTGCTGCTTTTGTTTTTCAAAGAGTTGGTAGCCTTGGTTGCTCCTTTTGTTTTTCCAAAATTTGGTAGCCTTGGTTCCTGCTTTTGTTTTTCCAAAATTTGGTAGCCTTGGTTTCTGCTTTTGTTTTTCCAAGAGTTGGTTTTTGCTTTTGTTTTTCCAAAAGTTGGTGGCCTTGGTTCCTGCTTTTGATTTTCCAAGAGCTGGTAGTCCTGATTCTGCTTTCGTTTTTCCAAGAGTTGGTTTTTGCTTTTGTTTTTCGAAGAGTTGGTAGCTTTGATTTCTGCTTTCGTTTTTCCAAGAGTTGGTAGCCCTGATTTCTGCTTTCGTTTTTCGAAGACTTGGTAGCCTTGATTTCTGCTTTCCAACCTTTCCTAACAATAGTTTCAGCATTTTCATCAAGCACTGAATGGCCCTATGGCTCCCAGCGCTCGGCCTTTGGCCTAAATTTTATATATATTTTGAAATTTAACAAAGAAGGTGGATCTTAAGTTTACAGTCAATTGTTTGAAAATGAAGACGATTTTATTATCCTCCTTTATTCTTGTTGCAGTTTGTAGGTGATTCCATTTCCTCAGGCAACTGTATTGGCAGTAATCTACCTCCTACTTTTCTTTCCTTTATAAAGCACCTTTCCTCCTCACTCCGAAACCGTCTTGTTTACCAGCATTCCAGATAATCGAATCAAACGTCACGGACGAGAGACTAAAGACAACTGCTGGCATTTTTAGTTTTCCGTAAAGGGAAACTATTGCTCCGGCTTTGTCTGTCCGTCCGCACTTTTTCTGTCCGCACTTTTTCTGTCCGCACTTTTTCTGTCTGCACTTTTCCTGTCCGCCCTCAGATCTTAAAATCAACTGAGGCTAGAGGACTGCAAATCGGTATGTTGATCATCCACCCTCCAATCATCACACATACCAAATTGCAGCCCTCTAGCCACAGTAGTTTTTATTTGATTTAAGGTTAAAGTTAGCCACAATCATGCTTCTGGTAGCGGTATAAGACAGGCCACCACCGGCCCGTGGTTAAATTTCCATGGGCCGCAGCTCATACAGCATTATACCGAGACCACGAAAAGATAGATCTAATTTCGGTGACCTTGATTATACGCTGCAGCGGCTGTACAAAAATTTCTTCGGCGCATTTTTCACTTGTTCATCGGCCACGGTAATTCTCACTCGGCGCAACTGTCCTCTTTTCCAAGAAAGAGAACCTCAGGGAATCGTTAATTGAAAGGGGAGTAAGAGGAACTCGGTTTAGGATTTCCTTTGTGTGAAGTGCTCGGTATAGGACACCCAGCCATTGTTTGTTTTTTACATCTCATTGGTTCGGGGAGGCTTTTGAAGCTGCGTGTGCGCATACACCAATGTTCCTGATGAGAGAACTGAAGTCTCGTGGAATTGTATGTTTGTTACGTTCCGTAGAATTTTTTGGTGTGGTCTTTTACTTTCCAAATTGATGATAGAGGCTTGCTGGTATTCAATTCATAAACAAAATTCCCCCTTGTGGGATTATAATGTCAAATTATCATCCCGATAAATGAACGTGAGAATTTAATCATTGCACATTCCATAACTCTGAGATAAAAAATGGGATTCTGAATAGATTTAGGAGCTACAGGTGATCGTAGGTGACGCAGCATTGATTAGTGACAGAGACTAGTGGAAGAACATGAAAATGAGCATTTCTTTTATCAGTAGAATATCACCCGGTATCAATCACCAGCTTACATTTCCTGTGGTCACCCATCCAAGCACTGACCTGCCTCAGATGATGTTGATCGAATGACCAGTGGTTTAGAGAACGCATTGTTATGTGTGTGTGTGTATGTGCGTATGTTGTGTTAATGCCTTACAGATAGATAGATAGGTAATATAAACAGTCAAATGTAAAACGGCTTTGACGCTTTTGAAAGTAAATGTCTAGATTGACATTTATGTTTAAATACAAAACTATAGCCAGGCAACATAATCAGTCACATATAAAACGACTTTGACGCTTGTGAAAGTGAAGATGTGAATTGACATTGATATCGACAAATTGAAATGCAAAATAAATAAACAAATAAATAAATGAAATAAAAGTATTGACTGCATTGCACAATAAGTGCATCATTCCATAGAGAAACACGTACGCAGCGCGTATCTAAATTTAATCGTACGTGTTTATGTACCGATGTGTAATAGACTTCGTGCCTTATCGAAGAACATTGCGGCCGGAATCTTGCAATATCAACTGCAGAATGGAAGGGTGAAATCGCTTTGCAATATGAGGACGTAAGGATTATTTTTTTTTGCTGCGTTATGAGGATTAGCGAATAATTCCTCTCCTCATTAAAAGCCGAGAGGTTTTGGGAAGGATTTTTAATAAGGATAGAGAAGGATGGAATCGAGATGTTTGCTGTGAAAGCTTTTGAACTGGACCTGGTGATTCTTCATACATATGTATAAATCTTATGGACTTGTTTATTGTTTTCAACTTTTAATCATTCTTGGAGATTTTTATCACTTATAAAAGAGTCCGCCTGAATGTGTATTTTATAATTTCTATCTATATCTGTCTATTCACCTACCTGTTACCTCTCTATCTGTCTATCTATTTATCTATCTATCTATATATATATATATATATATATATATATATATATATATATATATATATATATATATATATATATATATATATATATATATATATATATACACACACAATTACCATATATGCGCGCGCGTGTATGCGTAACTGTTTCTATCAAGAACAGAATAAGACGAAGAAAGCAATTAAAAACTAATGAATTAACCTTTACTACCACGCTCATTGACTTCAGACCACGTGACATCCAGACTGAATCATTCATATTTACTTAGCCGAGGCAACACCTCCCTTCCTCTGTCGACACAAATCTGTAGGATGCATTGTAGCACCGACTGCATTGCGGGAAAAGAACTGGATGTTGCAACTGCAGGATTTCTGGGTTTTTAGAATAGTTAGTTGCTCGACACTTGATCTTGCAGGTTCGGTATTCACAGTATTTTTTTTTCCGGTTTGTTTCGAATTGCTTTAGCCTTCGGGTTTCAAAGGTTTGAATTTGAGCGGCTGAGTCAAGGAACAGACCAGTGTATTGGTGTTAAGTGTGTTAGACACTAGACGTTTATACATATAATCAGTGCCTAAGCTAAGTACGTTATAGACTAAACATTCAACATATAATCAACTCCTAAGCCATATGTCCGCCCACGTTAGGACCAGGGAGAATCAGGCATTGGATGTTGATGTGGATGTTTTCAGTTTGGTTGTTAGATACAAATAAATTGGGCTATAAACGCCTGCCAGTCGTTTGAAAGAATTAGCAAAGTAAAAATTTAAGTCTTTTCAAAATCTAGATTTTCAGCGAGTTAAACCTGGCCATAACCGAAGTCAACGAATCTGAGGTTCCATTATGGTACCCTGAAACCCTCTCTTTCTCTTTCTTCTCTCTTCTTCTTTCTCTCTCTAGCTCTCAGCAGACTGACTGACCAACGTTCGATTCCCAAACAATATCATGAGGAACGATATAGGCTAGTTTCCCAAAACTGCCCCTATCAAATTAATTAGTGAATTATGCAGTGAGTGCTCAATGCCCCGTCAAAATCCTGATCATCAAAATGCAATGGTATGGAAGAATTAAATGACAATAATAATTACTCTGGGCATATAAATAACGCAGGATGCTTTTGAGGTTTCAAAAGAGAGAGAGAGAGAGAGAGAGAGAGAGAGAGAGAGAGAGAGAGAGAGAGAGAGAGAGAGAGAGAAATTTATTTTGTACAGTGATGGCTGTATGTTGCACATAATAACGATTAGGCTAGAGAGAGAGAGAGAGAGCGAAAGAGAAATTTATTTTGTACAGTGATGGTGCCAGGTTTCACATAATAACGATTAAGCTGGAGAGAGAGAGAGAGAGAGAGAGAGAGAGAGAGAGAGAGAGAGAGAGAGAGAGAGAGAGAATTCTACACCAAGAAATAAAGAACTGGGGAAAAATTCACCAAACAAAGACACATGGTGAATGTCCTAGATCTTAAGCCTGGGAGGATGAGATGCAACACTGGGAAAGGATCTATTTACAAATAGGATTTACCACAAGTCAGGTTCACCGAAGCAAAAAGGGGAATACTCGATGAGATGGGTTGAAGGAGGGTAGAGAAAAGGAAGAGGAATGAGAGAGAGAGAGAGAGAGAGAGAGAGAGAGAGAGAGAGAGAGAGACTACATACGAGTAGAGAGGAACAAATCACTAGAGAATCTTAATTGAAAGCAAATGAAAAGATATTAACCTTAGATTTATTATATTCAATCTCTCTCTCTCTCTCTCTCTCTCTCTCTCTCTCTCTCTCTCTCTCTCTCTAGCTGTTTCGCAGACCAAGAAATAAAATTGTGTAATTGTGTCATAATTTACTTTTTATGGGGTTTTAATATTTCACCACCACATGAAATCTCAATTGAGCCACTTGATTTCACTCTCCTTAATAAGCCTTTGTGTGTGTGTGTGTTTGTGTATGTGTGTGTGTCCCTCCATGAAAAAAAGTAAGCCCTAAGCAACAATCAAACAATCTCAGGCTTCTGTCCCAAGCGTCCTCTTTTCCCTCAACCCTCCTCAACCCTCCTCCCCAATCCTCCTCAATGCATCTCCACGAACCTTCTTCTTCTTCCTCTTCTTCTTCTTCTTCTTCTTGCTTCGGTGAACTTGAGTTGGACCAAATCCCATTTGTAAATAGATCCTTCGCCTCTGCTCTACCTCGTCCTCGAGGCTTTTGAATTTAGGACATTTATGCTCTCTCTCTCTCTCTTTTCTCTCTCTCTCTCTCTCTCTCTCTCTTTCCTTCCCTTGTTTATGCTTTTTTTTTTATTTCTAAACGATTTTCAGCGAAATATGATTACGAAGGAATTACAAGTTCCATTCTACTTTTTTTTTTATTTTTAAATAATTTTCAGCGAAATAAGATGATGATGAAACTGTAACTTCCACGGAAATACGAATTGTATTATTATTATTATTATTATTATTATTATTATTATTATTATTATTATTATTATTATTATTATTATTATTAAATGTTTACCGGTTCTTGTTATTTGATTGGTTTCAGAAACAGACATGCGGATAGTCTACCTGACTAAGACAGAATGAAAAGAAGAAAGAGAGAGAGAGAGAGAGAGAGAGAGAGAGAGAGAGAGAGAGAGAGAGAGAGAGGAATATTCATTTGCATGAGAGGGAATCGGAGAAGCCACAGATGGCTGTCGGTGTAACCAGCTGGGAAGTCTTCTTTCAAGAGCCATCTGCGGCTCACTCCAGTGTCTCGAGATCTCCGGCAGACAGGCAGGACTTGTTGTTGGTTGTAGTTACTGGGCAAGTTTGTTCATTAACTGTAGCAGAGTTATGTTACGTTACTAAAGGTGCCTTCTCTCTCTCTCTCTCTCTCTCCTGAAAGCCTCTCTTCCTAGACCTCACATTTAGACAATTCTCATTCTGCTTTCTTCGTGAGGCTTGTAAGAAATTATTTTTGAGAAGTCAACAGCAGCAAGTATAACGCCAGTATTATTATTATTATTATTATTATTATTATTATTATTATTATTATTATTATTATTTTTATTATTATTATTATTATTATTATTATTATTCGTAATAATAATAATAATAATAATAATAATAATAATAATAATAACACACACACACACACAATAATAATAATAACGAATCTTCCTAAACCCAAGTCACGAACAGAATTAAAATGACTTGGACATTAATGTAAAATATATACATCTTCACAACCACCCTAAGTTACGAATAATTACGATCACTGCAGAGCCAGATAAAAAGAATTCTATCAAATAATAAAGAAAAACGAAAGAGGAAACCCTCCAAACAGAGAGAGAGAGAGAGAGAGAGAGAGAGAGAGAGAGAGAGAGAGAGAGAGAGAGAGAGAGAGAGAGAGAGAGAATGAATATCCTAAATCTCAAAGCCTCGAGGACGAACTAGAGCAGAGGCGAAGGATCTATTTACAAATGGGATTTGGTCCAACTCAAGTTCACCGAAGCAAAAGGAAGAAGAGGAAGAAGAAGAAGAAGAAGGTTCGAGGAGATGCAGTGAGGAGGACTGAGGATGAGGGTTGAGGAGGATTGAAGGTAAGGAGGAAGATTGATAGAGAAGATTGGGAGAGCTTCCTTTGTGCTGATGCACTATTTTACTATTTTTTTCTGAACTGAGAGAGAGAGAGAGAGAGAGAGAGAGAGAGAGAGAGAGAGAGAGAGAGCTTGTATGATTTTACTTTTACGTACTGAAAAGCGAATTGGGGAGAGGGAGAGAGAGAGAGTGAGAAAGGGAGAGAGAAATTGTATGTTTTCATTCAAATGAAATGTGTGTGTGTGTGTGTGTGTGTGTGTGTGTGTGTGTGTGTGAGAGAGAGAGAGAGAGAGAGAGAGAGAGAGAGAGAGAGAGAGAGAGAGAGAGAGAACTTGTATGATTTTACGTACTGAAGCGCGAATTGGGGAGGGGGAGAGGGAGAGAGAGAGAGAGTGAGAAAGAGAGAGAGATTTTGTATGTTTTCACCAGTTGAAATGTGAATTTGGGGAGAGAGAGAGAGAGAGAGAGAGAGATACATGAGTCCTGTAAGGAAGGAATCAGAGAGAGAGACAGAGAGACAGATATTACATGAGTCCTGCAAGGAAGGCATTAGAAAGAAAGAGAGAGAGAGAGAGAGAGAGAGAGAGAGAGAGAGAGAGAGAGAGAGAGAGAGAGAGAGAAAACTTCATTTACTAGAGTCTGAGTAAGACAAACCCCAGATGGCTATTGAGGCACCAGCTGGGAAGTCTTCTCCAGCAAACCATCTGTGAATCTCTTCCCCTATTTCGAGGTCTGTGGCAGACGGCGCTCGCCGTTGTTTGCTGTAGCCAGTTTTCCGAGTTTGTTGATTAACTGCAGCAGAGTTATATTGCACCTTTTCAGCTCTCTCTCTCTCTCTCTCTCTCTCTCTCTCTCTCTCTCTTTCTCTTTCAGTTCCCATCCTGTTGTTGACCCTCCTTTATGTTAATTGGTATGTGTATATATATTTATGTATATATATATACATATATATATATATATTTATTTATTTATATATATATATGTATATATATGTGTATACACAGTATATATAATGCTGATTTGATAGTAAAATCTTACTCAATCCGACCACAGGTGAAAAAGGAATATTTTAACAAATTCACAAGATAAGAGGGGATTGCATGACCAATTTTGTTAAATCCCCTAAACTATATCTCTTTGTCATCTTGCAATTCGAATGTATATGCGTCTCATACATAAATACACGTATGTACTTCATTCACGAATCTATTATCTAATACATTCCTCCCTTCGTGATGTTTCACTTACCTTAATAAGAGGGCTTCCACTTTTCGTTGGCAAGAGGAAGTTTCTTTTTTTTATTTGCTTAATCCGATTAGCCAAGACTTTATACAACGCTCGGAACAGAAAGTTTCGGCCGCTCTGGAAATTCGGGTTGTAGAGGTTTTCAAACTTTCTCTCTCTCTCTCTCTCTCTCTCTCTCTCTCTCTCTCTCTCTCTCTGTATTTATCTATCTGTCTGACTGTTTGTTTATTTATCTAGTTATTTCTCTTCCCAATTTTAAGTTTTGAAGTCTCTCTCTCTCTCTCTCTCTCTCTCTCTCTCTCTATTTAGTTATCCCTCTTTCCGATTTTAAGTTTTGAACTCTCTCTCTCTCTCTCTCTCTCTCTCTCTCTCTCTCTCTCTCTCTCTCTCTCTTATCTATTTAGTTAACCCTCTTTCCGATTTTAAGTTAACCTCTCTTCTCCGATTTTAAGTTTTGAACTCTCTCTCTCTCTCTCTCTCTCTCTGTTTGTCTGTCTACTTGTTTGAGCAAATAATATTGGAATTTGATTGTGGTTAGCAAGAATGGTTATTCCAAAAATATATATACTGTATATATCTGTTCATATGGAATTATGTTCATATCCGTTTAAAGCGAATAACTCTCAGTATTTTCTCAGAATAAATCAAGATACTGTAATCAAAATCTAATCTGAAAATCATCATGATTATAAATCAGCCAAACAAACAAACACACACACATTCACACATTTCATTAAAAGAGCCACCTGAAAATTCACGTAAATATGTAATGCATTTTGATAACTCTGCTCTCAACGAAATGAATATTTAGTAAACCACTGATTTGATTCATTCCAACAGTGAATGCAATATTTTCCATTTAGATTTCACGCATGATACTTCATGAGTTAGGAAGTTAAAGTACATCCCTCGAAGTAATGCAAGTTAAGACTGTATCATTATCTTATGATTAATTATTATGAGATTGTGTAAATTAGATTCCACAGCAATGGAGAGTTTGTACTATTTTCCAGATGTTTACTAACCGACTGATAATGTTGTTGCATTGGATCATATTTTTAATAACTGCCGCTTGCACCAGATTTCAACACCTGTTGCAAGTTCCTATTCCCATGACATCACATATTTTAACTGTAAGTTATACACCAGAGGCATCTGTCTTTAACTGGTGGTCATCCATCCAGGTACTAGCCAGACCCAATGTGAAACAGTTAGAGAGTTCACGGGTCTTAATAAGTAGAATATTGGTTTTAGTTTGTAATAAAGCTTAGTCTTATTTCTTTTACTTGTCATTATGTATAGGCGTGTGTTCATCTAATGTATATTGTTTTATTACAATGGAGTTTTCCTGTAAGATGCAAATGTAGCTACCGGTGTCATTGACTATGTATATATGAATGCAGGATTATACATGCAGTATTCTTATATTTGCACATCTTTCTACGATTAAATACTTGTAAAGGCACAGATACACATGCGGTTATGAGAGTAAACTTTAATATATTTATCAGAGTTAAATTACAAGGAAGACAATCTTTGGTAGTGAGTTTTTGTAGTGAATTTTCTATTTAAAGCAGAAATGATGATGATAACTCTATGTGGTATTTAACTCAGGAAGCAAAATATGGTTTCATTATCTTTCTTTGCTAGATTTGATTTTAAACATTTAATTTTAAAACAAAAACTTAAAAACACATTAAAAAAATCCTTTCTATTTTCATCGTATCTAAGAATTATTACTTATTAAAAATAAAAGATAAAAAAGTGAACATTTCTGTTAGAATCATTGCCATAAACATATCTAACGAAAAATATTGTAGAAAACTCATTTGAAAACAAAAACAAAAAAGAACTCTTTAAAAAACCTCCAGTGAAATGAAATCGACGAAAATAAGGGCCAAATCATTAACAAGATATTTCCCCCAACTCACTCGAATACGACGGCACAGAAAACAACATAAAATTGATTGAATGTCATAATTAACCGAATTATCTGTGGTAATGCCCCACCAGTCTGTGTGGGAATATGCGGACAGATAGGTTTCCATTAATCCATGTGGGGCTTTCAAAGCTAATGAAATACGATCTGGTTCTTTTTTATTTTATTTTATTTTTTTTGTGGTATCGTAATCCCAAGCACCGTTGAATGCAAGAATTTGAAAGCATTGCTCGCATTCATTTCTGTAATTTCATTAGTCGACAAATGAGCCACTTTTTTTTTTTTTTTTTTTTTTGGTGCAGGGTATAACTGCCGCTCACAGTAAATTCCTAAAGTCTGCTGCAAGTTTTACACAATTTCTTAGGGTGAAGATGCAGGACCTACTCACATTATCTCACTCACTGTAACATGTTCTCGTGTCTCATTGTAGCTCACTCCATTGTCAATATACTCAAGTAGCCAAATGTAATTATTTCTTATAAAGACTTCGTAGAGAGAGAGAGAGAGAGAGAGAGAGAGAGAGAGAGAGAGAGAGAGAGAGAGAGAGAGAGAGACTTTATCACACAGTGTGTGTGTGTGTGTATGTGTGTGTGTTTTCTACATCATCATAAATAAATATTTGTGCAAAATTTGGGGAATATTGCGACATACAATTGTATACTCCCGTGAAAGATCGTTTTCTTTGAAATAAAAAAAAATAAAGAAAACTTACTGTTTTATGAGTGTCTCCTTTATTTTAACGTTCCATTTTACAACTTCCTATTTTCTATGTTAAACAAGTTCAATTTACAGACCAAGTAGAATTATCACGAATACTTTTATTTATAAATTTAAGCAGTATAATACCACATCAGTTTTAAATCTGAGACACGAAGCCCTGAGCTATTCCATCGACACGATTCGACTTTGCAAAACAACTAAAGTTCAGCTAGAGAGAGAGAGAGAGAGAGAGAGAGAGAGAGAGAGAGAGAGAGAGAGAGAGAGAGAGAGAGAAATGAAACACCTCTAACAGTGCTATATAACTCTGGGCGAGTTAATTAACAAACTCAGATACTCGCTGCAGCGGACAGAGAGTCCCTTTCTGCCTTGGGCCTCGAAACAGAGGGACTGAGTGTCACAGATGGTTCCTGAAAGAAGATTTTCCAGCTGGTTACACTGACAGCCATCTGCGGCTTCTCTCTCTCTCTCTCTCTCTCTCTCTCTCTCTCTCTCTCTCTCTCTCATGCAAATGAGTCATTTCTCTCTCTCCCCCCAATACCCTTCTTATTGGACTTATATACATGATTAACTCTCTCTCTCTCTCTCTCTCTCTCTCTCTCTCTCTCTCTCTCTCTCTCTCTCTCTCTCTCTCTCTCTCTAATACCTCCCTTGTGAAATTCATATAAATTATTCTCTCTCTCTCTCTTTCTTTAACACCTTCCTTATGGGACTCATCTCTCTCTCTCTCTCTCTCTCTCTCTCTCTCTCTCTCTCTCTCTCTCTCTCTCTCTCATGATAATACTAATCATTATAATAATCATTATAACAATCATTATAATAATAATAATAATAATAATAATAATAATGCTCGCGATGAATAATGGCGTACCATTTCATTAGGGAAAATTTATACCGAGCTTTCGCATGAATTATGAAGAGAGGGCGCAGGTATATATATACCCCTTAATTCAAGTAATGCATCACACAAATGAACGTGAATTTAGCATTTATTAGGTGCATGCATTAACTTGGAATTTATGCAAATATGCACGTATGGGGGTTGGGGGTTGGAGGAGGGGAGGTGGTTAAGTTGTTCAGGGGCATTGTTCCAATATAATGGGAAAGGCTTTCCTTGTCGTGGGATATATTGCCTTAAGTGAGGGTTTTGTATAGTCACGTATCGCGAGCGGGAGAAGGTGTAACATGCATTCCATTGAATTATGAGTGGTTGAAAAAAAATATGGTGAGTTTAATTATGGTCATCTTTCTTCCCCCTCTCTCTCTCTCTCTCTCTCTCTCTCTCTCTCTCCATGGCAGTGGTGTAGACGAAATGATTCTTTGAACACACACACACACACACACACATATATATATATATATATATATATATATATATATATATATATATATATATATATATATATATATATATATATATACTGTATATATATACATGTTTGTGTGAGAGTAAATATGCATTATAATATCCAAAGGAAATTTAATTACGAGGTGAACAGAATGAGCAAAAAAAAAAAAAGTTTTGCAAATGAAGAGAAATGACAGGAAAATCGAACAGAATTGCAAACGATACGAAACATTAATCAAATATCAAATTGTGGGAATGCAAGAATATAGAAATAAAACGTTGAAAACAAAATTAATTACATCAGATATGAAATGACTTGCGGTTTTGAATATTGACGGAATTAGCCAAACATGGACAAATGAAGTGATTTATAAACAAGGTTTATATGAAACGTATTAAGTGAAGGATGAAGGAATTAAAAGAATAAAATCATCAACGCAGAAATTGTTTGATAATATAATTATAAATAGCTTAAAATGCAATGAAGACAAATGATGAAATATGGACATATTTCTCTTTCTCTCTCTCTCTCTCTCTCTCTCTCTCTCTCTCTCTCTCTCTCTCTCTCTCTCTCTCTCTCTCTCTCTCTTTCTCTTTATTATTGCTAGCAGTAAATATTTGAAGCCGACATTGAAGCAAAATCATGCTTAAAGAAATAGAGCTTCGTTGTTCAAATGTTTATGTACATAAATTTTCAATTTGTTTAGTTTTCGTTCACGGAGAGTGAAATTGTTAATCTAATTACCTCCATCTTTGCGAAATTATACGTGATAATGACGCTATGATGACATTATTAGTTATTCATCACAATACAGTATCTCAACGTGTATAAAGATTGTATTTACTCTCTACTTCTTCATTCTATCGGCCAATCAGAAGCCAGGTTATGTAACATCATCTAAAAAAATTCTTTGACACCAGCTTTTAAAAAAACTACAGCAGAGAATTGTCAGAGTGACTGATAGGTGATGCTACGAATGAACGAGGTCATGTAATCTTTTTGACCTTGTTCATTCGTAGAACAGAAGGTTACAAAGGTTATTGTTCAGGAACAAGTTTACCGAGGAATTCAGGGAATGAAAAGGATTTGTTTTTATGTCTTTGTGTGAAAATAAATCTCTCTTCGACGTAAACAAGAGAAATCTTTGTTTTAGTATATATCTTTATGTAAAGAGTCATTTTGTACACATACATATGAGAGTAATTGTTTGATTGTACATAATGTTCACTTTGTACATTTCGCCTTCATGTGATAGTTGTTATTACTCACACAAAAAATCATATTACTGTATACAAATCATCAACAGTATCGCGAACTACAGCACGACTACTCCCACACTCCGGCCCCACACTACCCCACACTTCCCTATACATCTCTCACACTCCTCCCAACACAGCTCCACACTCCCCTATACTCCACACTCCCCCACACTCCACCCGACACCCCCTGTACTCCTCCATACTCCCCCACACTCCATCCCACACTCCCTTATGCTCCTCCACACTCCCCCACAATCCACTCCACACTACCCCACACTCCCCTATACCCCTCCATACTCCCCTGTACTCCTCCACACTTCCCCCCCACACTCCACTCCCGCATTCCCTATACTCCTCCACACTCCACCCCACACTCTCCTATACTCCTCCACACTCCCCAGCACTCCACCCCATACTCCCCCTATACCCTCCACACTCCCCCACACTCCATCCCACACTCTGTACTCCTCCACACTCCCCCAAACTCCACTTCACACTACCCCACACTCCCCTATACTCCTCCACACTCCCCTACACTCCTCCACACATCCCCACACTCCACCCCACACTCCCATATGCTCCTTCACACTTCAGCCTCACACTCCACCCCACACTCCCCTATTCTCCTCCACACAAAGGCAGTTAGATCTAACCTACTTGCTCCACACTCTCCCCCACAACACCACACCACCCCCCCACCCCCACAATCCAACGCCCCCTCCCCTGCAACAACCCGGACGCAAGTTCTGACTCCAGATGCCGAACTGGAACGAGTGCGGAGGATCTGTTGTAAGATAATGGGATTTGCCAAGCGGCAGCTGGGTACCCGGATGTAGTTCTGGAACGCTAATTGTGGGGGAATATACATCCATGCAAGAATCAATGGACGGACTCTGTTCGTGGAGCCAACTGAGACTGCTAGTCATTCTTTTTTTTTATTTATTTATTTTATTCCTATTAGGGAGGATGGAGGCTAACTCCCCCTCCGGGGATATTCTGTTTATTTGGGGTCTCAATTCTTCCAGGCCATTCAGTTTTATTCTTTCAATTGTTGGTGATGTAGATTTTTAGATTTTTTCATTCGAGGAACTTCTGTTGAATTGTGATGGATCGTCACTGATTTTATATCAGTTCGTCATGATTAAGACATAATATGGTTATGGAGTTCGTCTGAGAAATTATTTTCAGGTTTTTCTTTCCTGAATTACTGGTTATGAAGGCTGTTTGCTGCCAGGAATATGTTGTTTACCTACGGCGATGTGGGTTAGTGGCTTTTCAGGCCGAACCAGTAGCCTTTATAATGTAATTTATTTCTGGAAACAAGTTACGTTTAATGGCAATTACAAATTTCTTTTTTTTTTATTTAACTAAACTTAAATATATCTGTATTCTTAATCATATGAAAGAGAAAGAAACAACTTTATTTAAAGTGAAGTTCCGCCAAGAAATACTTCATTAATGTTAATATTTATACTTATGGTTACTAAAGGAACCTCCAAAATTGTTCCTGTTGTCGTATATCAACAACATGAACAAAATAATATTTGTGCATTCTTAAAGCTCCATTTATGCAAAGCTTAAGCTCCTACAAATACCACAGTTCCACCACATTTACAAAATTCACGCTTTAGTGAATAACTAATATTCCTCTTGCGAAATAATTCATACATCCTATCTTTTCTTGCCAACACTTTCTGTATATAATGTACTAAGAAAATGTACTTCCATTTGTATAATGGAGAAGCACGCTTAATAAATTAGCAACAATTTAACAATATATTTTTAGGCATCAAAAGCTCAACATGTTGACGAGAGTCTATTATATACTTCAGAAACTGTACGAAACTTGTTGGCAAGTTGATAAAAAGATTTGGGTTAGTATCATGATTATTGCAAGGAGAGCACCCCTCCTCCTCTCCCCTCCCCACCCCTTAGCCCCCAGGAGGGTACATTAATAAAGGCAAGTCATGGTAGAATAATGTTCAAACATGAGGTATGAAATGACACTGGCGCGGTATTTTTCGTGAGAAATTCAGTTCATATCCAAAGAGACTAAACGTCTAAATGGATTAGAATTGACAAAACAACTTAAATACTTAAGAATCCAAAGAAAGAGACGCTCTAAGGAATTATCAGAGAATAAAATTTATACTGTAGTGTTTAGCACGACTATAAGACTGATAATCATATTTAAGAATATACATCCCAAAAGAAAATATTGCTCTTGCTTCAACAGCAGCAGTTGTTAAAGCTGAATGTAGATGGCGCCAACTCTCTCTCAAGGACACCAAAGCTTAGACTTTAGAGTCTACTAATGTGTAACTTCATGCTTTTCAGGTCCTCCTTTTCTTTAGCCTCTCAAAATAAGTGGTGAAGGAGCCATTTTGGTCCATAGTTCTCCATGAATGAAGACGTTTGCAGGGTAAGTGAAATTCTAAATTTGAGATTTAATAATTTAGTTGTTTAAGACTGTGTTGCATTGTTGGTTTACGTTGATGCAAATTGAGTTCTTAACGTAGCAGTGTGTTATTGCAAAGCGTTTAGGTTAGATTTATGGTATAAAGTGGAAAACTCTTGAAATCTGAAGGGGTTTCTATTAAGTAAGCCAAATTTCCCGAAGCCATGAGGTACACCAGTGACTGTGAATCCCAAAGTATTTTGTGTAGTTTGTAACAAGATTTGTGGCTGACTCCATTTTGATGATTAAGATTAGGAAGTATGGACTTATGCCTTGGTTCTCGTCCGTAAAATTCGTTCTTGTTCCGTTGCCAAGTATGTGAATCTTAGCAACTGTTAGATTCACCTATTCTAAGGTAGGAGCTTTAGAATCAAAGTTCGCATTTTATAACGTAGCACAGGATACGAAGACTTGAGAACCAAATTCGCAGAATATTTAAAAACATCTTTGCCAATGTTTTATACCCAGTATGACTTGCCTGAGCTGAATAACTTGCTGGTTGGTGAACGTTGTTCGGTTTTGGAAAGTGGGTTCTGAAGGTGTTCATTTTTGGAAAGTGGGTTCTGAAAGTGTTCGTTTTTGACAAGCCAATTCTGAAAGTGTTCGTTTTTGACAAGTGGGTTCAATTCTGAAAAATGTTCATTTTGACGAGTGGTTCTGAAAGTGTTCAATTTTTGACGAGCAGATTCTGAAAGTGTTCAATTTTGACAAGCCAATTCTGAAAGTGTTCAATTTTGACAAGCCAATTCTGAAAGTGTTCAATTTTGACAAGCCAATCTGAAAGTGTTCAATTTTGACAAGCCAATTCTGAAAGTGTTCAATTTTGACAAGCCAATTCTGAAAGTGTTCAATTTTGACAAGCCAATTCTGAAAGTGTTCAATTTTGACAAGCCAATTCTGAAAGTGTTCAATTTTGACAAGCCAATTCTGAAAGTGTTCATTCTGAAGTGGGCTCTGAAATTAATTTTTGAAAAGTGGGTTCTGAAATTAATTTTTGAAAAGTGGGTTCTGAAATTAATTTTTGAAAAGTGGGTTCTGAAATTAATTTTTGAAAAGTGGGTTCTGAAATTAATTTTTGAAAAGTGGCTTCTGAAAGTGTTCATTTTTAGAAACCGGGTTCTGAAAATGTTCATTTTTGAATAGTGGGTTCTAAAAGTGTTCCTTTTTTAAAAGTTGATTCTGGAATTGGTCAGTTTTGAAAAGTGGGTTCTGAAAGTGTTCATTTTTGAAAGTGTTCATTTTTGAAAAGTGGATTATGTAAGTGTTAATTTTAAGAGTGGATTCTGAAAGTGTTTATTTTTGAAAAGTGGGTTCTGAAAGTTAATTTTTTAAAAGTGGGTTCTGAAAGTGTTCATTTTTGAAAATGGCTTCTGAAAGAGTTCATTTTTTAAAAGTGGGTTCTTAGTGTTCATTTGTAAAATGTGGGTTCTGTAAGTTTTCATTTTTGAAAAGTGCTAAGTGTTCATTTTTGAAAAGCAAATTCTGAAAGTGTTCATTTTTGAAAAGCAAATTCTGAAAGTGTTCATTTTTGAAAAGCGAATTCTGAAAGTGTTCATTTCTGAAAAATGGATTCTGAAAGTGTTCATTTTTGAAAAATGGATTCTGAAAATTTTCATTTATGAAGAGCAGATTCTGAAAGTGTTCATTTATGAAGAGCCGATTCTGAAAGTGTTCGTTTGAAAAGCGGATCCTGAAAGTGTTTATGAAAAATGGATTCTGAGAGTGTTCATTTTTGAAAAACAGATTCTGAAAGTGTTCATTTATGGAAAGCGGATTCTGAAAGTGTTCATTTATGGAAAGGGGATTCTGAAAGTGTTCATTTAAGGAAAGTGGATTCTGCAAGTGTTCATTTATGGAAAGCGGATTCTGAAAGTGTTCATTTATGGAAAGCGATTCTGAAAGTGTTCATTTATGGAAAGGTTCTGAGTGTTCATTTATGGAAAGCGATTCTGAAAGTGTTCATTTATGGAAAGCAGATTCTGAAAGTGTTCATTTATGGAAAGCAGATTCTGAAAGTGTTCATTTATGGAAAGCAGATTCTGAAAGTGTTCATTTATGGAAAGCGGATTCTGAAAGTGTTCATTTATGGAAATGGATTCTGAAAGTGTTCATTTTGGAAAGCAAATTCTGAAAGTGTCATTTATGGAAAGCGGATTCTGAAAGTGTTCATTTATGGAAAGCGGATTCTGAAAGTGTTCATTTATGGAAAGCGGATTCTGAAAGTGTTCACTTTTGAAAAGCGGATTCTGAAAGTGTTCATTTTTGAAAGGCAGATTCTGAAAGGGTTCATTTTTGAAAGGCGGATTCTGAAAGTGTTCATTTTTGAAAGGCGGATTCTGAAAGTGTTCATTTTTGAAAGGCAGATTCTGAAAGTGTTCATTTTTGAAAGGCGGATTCTGAAAGTGTTCATTTTTGAAAGGTGGATTCTGAAAGTGTTCATTTATGGAAAGCGGATTCTGAAAGTGTTCATTTTTGAAAAGCTGATTCTGAAAGTGTTCATTTTTGAAAAGCGGATTCTGAAAGTGTTCGTTTTTGAAAAGCGAATTCTGAAAATGTTCATTTTTGAAAAGCGAATTCTGAAAGTGTTCATTTTTGAAAAGTGGATTCTGAAAGTGTTCATTTTTGAAAAGCGGATTCTGAAAGTGTTCATTTTTGAAAAGCGGATTCTGAAAGCGTTTGTTTTTGAAAAGCGGATTCTGAAAGCGTTCGTTTTTGAAAAGCGGATTCTGAAAGCGTTCGTTTTTGAAAAGTGGATTCTGAAAGCGTTCGTTTTTGAAAAGCGGATTCTGAAAGCGTTCATTTATGAAAAGCGGATTCTGGCCTACATAATTGAAGGATATTAAGATGGTCCATTATTTTAAATTAATTTGCTACAGAATGTCAGAAACGTTCAAAACACGCGAAGTACAATAAATTAAAAATGTGGGGTTTGTCTGTGGTTTAAGGTGGGAAATTTGTTGTCAAGGAATAGTTGAGAATTATCACGGTTACTTCTGTATCTCTTAATTTTGTCAGGCTGACAAGCTTACTTGGGTCGGTAGAATTACGTATATCTTGATTTATTTACTTATATCTTTTTTTCCAGGCTGATGAGATGTTACAAACTGGTTAGAACCACTGGAAGAGCTATAGGATTGACACTGGAAGAGCTATATATAGGATTGGCACTGGAAGAGCTATATATAGGATTGACACTGGAAGAACTATATATAGGATTGACACTGGAAGAGCTATATATAGGATTGATACTGGAAGAGCTATATATAGGACTGACACTGTAAGAGCTATAAGATTGAAAAGGATCTTACAAGTGTGGTGTACAGTATCCTGGAATGAAATTTGTACTGAAATTCTCAAGTGTTAGAAATATTTGGATGCACAGGAGGAACGGTGAGACTAACTTGGATTATCTGAAGGTAGGTTGATTTTTCAGAGTACCTTAGAACTAGACGTTGTTATTCAGTTCGAAGAAGCTCATTTTTGATAACTTATCTTCAGTGGATAATAAATATGCAGAATTATCACTAATTTAGTACCATGGTCAAGCTAGAATTATTGAACAAAGTTTTCAATTACAATATTTAACTGAACGTAAAATATTCCTGGTAGTATTTACTCTATATTAAATATAAACGTTGAATTTAGTTTGCTTGAATGGATCAGTAATATACAGGACTGTTAGTTTGTAAATTCTATATTCTTGTTGGCTTCAATAGCTTAGTGGCTCAGTACATTCAGTACCTTTTCCAGCAAGCAAGGAATATCAAACTGAACAAGCAAGTTTTTAAATACAGTATTTAATTGGACATGTATTATTCGTGGTGGTGATTACCGTAATTTTTACTTCGCAGGAAAGTCTTGTCCCTGAAGGATTCCTGAAAACTTTCATCCCTGAAAGGATTCCTGAAAATTTTTGCCCCTGAAGGATTCCTGAAAATTTTCATCCCTGAAGGCTTCCTGAAAATTTTCATCCCTGAGGGCTTCCTGAAAATTTTCATCCCTGAAGGATTCCTGGAAATTTTTGCCCCTGAAGGATTCCTTTAGAGTTGCCCTTGAAAGAGTGAACACCTGGAGTGGTGTCCCTGAAACATTCCTGACGAGTGGGCATCCCTGAAGAAGGAGGGTTCCTGACGAGTGGGTGTCCCTGAAGAAGTGTTCCTGACGAATGGGTGTTCCTGAAGAAGGGTTCATGACGAGTGGGTGTCCCTGAAGAAGGGTTCCTGACGAGTGGGTGTCCCTGAAGAAGGGTTCCTGACGAGTGGGTGTCCCTGAAGGATTCCCTGCTACATGAAGTAAAGGTAGTTATGCCAAAATCGGCAAAAATTTTGCTTTTTTTAAATTCGACAAATGCTGTAAGGGTTTTTGTGTTTTTATTATTTACTTGTAATATCTTATTAAATTACAGTTCCTCATGAACATCAAAATTGGAATGACTGAAAGGATTAAATAGTTAAGTATATCTTTCCAGTTATATATTTTGTGGTTAATAATTTTGACAATTTATACCATTAGTAACCCAATAGTTTTAGGAGTTCAGCCAAGGATTTAGTGTCATTAATATTGTAGCTGTAGATTATTTGGAAATTAATATAAAACTCCCTTACCTGAGTGTGAGTATTACTGATTGTAAAAGTTATTTTGAAGTATTACATTAAAATTCTAGATAACACACGGAAAGTTAAAAGGCTGAAGAGTACTTTAAAGCAGAATTTTAAATATGTAGGGATTATTAAAATAGTCTTGTAACCTGTGTGGGGGGGATGCCTAGTACGAGCAGAATTATAAATATGTAGGGATTATCAAAATAGTATTATAACTGGTGTGCAGGGATTAATAGCAAAAGCAGGATTATAGATATGTAGGGATTATTGAAATAGTATTATAACTGGTGTGCAGGGATGCCTGACAAAAGCAGAATAATAAACATATAAGGACTATTGAAATAGTATTATATCAGGTGTGCAGGGATGCCTGTCAAAAGCAGAATTATAAATATATAAGGATTATTGAAATAGTATTATAACTGGTGTGCAAGGATGCCTAGCAGAAGCAGAATAAATATGCAAGGATTATTAAAACTGTATTATAACTGGTGTGCAGGGATGCTAAGCGCATATAATTTTAATACAGTCACTACACAATGCTTCGTTCAATTATAGGCCTAACAAAAACAATTAATTCAGCAACCAGATTTTTTTCTCTGTAAATATCGAGTAAAGTTTGAATATTTTCACTAGCTCCTCTTCCAAAAAAAAAAAACTTTGATTTTGAGGTATTTTAGATAAACGAAAGCTGCCAGATCATATTCAAGTTTTTTGGCCTATGAAGTTTTTACCATGATTCATTTTTCAGATTTCATCTCAACTAGCTGGAGGAGAGAACTAGCTGGAGGAGAGAACTAGCTGGAGGAGAGAACTAGCTGGAGGAGAGAACTAGCTGGAGGAGAGAACTAGCTGGAGGAGAGAACTAGCTGGAGGAGAGAACTAGCTGGAGGACAACTTTGATAATAGAGGGCTGTACGGTTTCTCAATGGAGGAAACGCAAGGCCATCTAACCGTGTTAGAAAATTTGACTGGTTTCAACGTGAAGAACTAGCAAGGTATGTTTTCGCCACTATTGGGTAATGAATGTAGATTAAACCACAAATGATAGTGTATTACATAGTTGAATCAGTGGTAAATGAATAGCATAATAAACCATAAATGATAGGGAAATTTGTGAATTTGCGATTTTAGTGATTTAGTCTCTGTTGCCTTCAATTTATTCGTTTTAAAGTTTATCTATTTTACGAAGCTTAAGATATTATTAGTAAGCGCTCGTAATAAATATTAATATTTTACGAAGCTTAAGATATTAGTAAGCGCTCGTAATAAATATTGTTAAATTCATTCAATTTATTCATTTCACGTATTAAACTTATGGAATTTAAGAAGTTTTGTTCAACACTCCAATTCAAGTCTCATATGTGAAGCTTTAAGATAATAAGCTTTTATAAAGTCTATTCCATTTATTTCATGTTCTACATAAACTTGGAATTTGTTTTATAAATATTTCGAAGTTATTCCATTTATTTCATGTTCTACGTAAACTTGGAGTTTGTTGTATATGAGCTTATGAAATTTTGTATATGAGTTTACTTGAACAAAACTTATGGGTTAAATTTCATAATGTTTTTCATATATTTCATGTGTTGTAAGGTTTTAGGTCCCCTTTAAAAGTATTTCGAGAGTATATTGAATCATGCATTTATCATGTAAATTTCACTTTCACTTCATGACAATATTGTCAGTTAAGACGTTTAAAATTAATGCATTAAGTGCTCATTAATTTTTCAATCAGGGCTCTTGATTTAAGTGCTTCTAGTTTCAGAACTCCAGACTTACAGTAAAATATAACAATTGAAAATAGATATTGAGATTTTCATTTAAAATATAACAATTGAAAAAATAGATATTGAGATTTTCATTTATAGCGTGCTAGTTTTAATGTAATATTATTTCCAGAATGACTTGTACGAAGAATGACTTGTACGAAGAAAGGTTGGAGACTGAGGAAAGAAAAATGAATGGATTCCGGTCCGTACGAGACAAAGTCGGGTGCAGACTACAAGAGTCATTAAAATAAACTGTATATCATCCGTGAAGTGGACAACGAAATGATTTAAAACTTAAGGACGCTTTTATAGAAGTTGTTTCAGAAATTATGTACAAGGAATAAAATTAAACGTGGTGTTAATTACCACTATTCAATATTCTACAGCTTTTTTATTCTTTTAATGATATTATATACTTAATCGCTTCAGCTTTTATTCAGAATAAAAGTTTAAATAAATTGTTCGTTGATATCGCCTGTCACTTCCAAGCTGAAGTGGGGTCTTTACTCCTTACTGCAAGTTTTCATTCCCGGTTTCTTAAAAATACTGCTTGCTTCTTCTTCTGTCAAGTGTTCTCGGCACGTTCTTTCATTAGTTTTTCTATCTGCGTCCTGCTGTCGTAAGTTCTCGCTCTTCAAATGCTGCAAGTCACTTCATTCTACTCTCCTTCAGGCGAATCTTGCTCACACCTCTTTCTCACTTCATCCTCACCAAGGATGGGTGTCTCTCACTGGAATAGATACTGGAGATAAAAAGATATAGTTTGAAAATTAAGCGAAACATTCAATTAGTATCGCTGACAAAAGCATACGATGTGTAATATTTCCAAAAATATGAATAATCCATTAACCTTGACTGACAAAGTTAACGCCTTACAACCGAAGGGTTAAACAAGCAAATTAACGTCTACCTGAAATTACAGTAATTTACCAGTTTACTCATCTCGGTTTGATTATAGTAGCAGCAAAGTACAAAACACCATAAATTCTGTTGGAAACCTTAAAATCTGTTGGGCAATTAAAAAACCCAGACCCCCCCTTGAAAAAGCAAAACCTCCACTTGAAAACTTAAATCTTACCACGATTCTTTT
Organism: Macrobrachium rosenbergii; assembly: GCF_040412425.1. Lineage (NCBI taxonomy): Eukaryota > Metazoa > Arthropoda > Malacostraca > Decapoda > Palaemonidae > Macrobrachium > Macrobrachium rosenbergii. The sequence continues at coordinate 6,616,615 of NC_089770.1, read as the reverse complement.
AGGTCGAATCTTAATGCGTTGTTTGAATTAGTCTTTCAAGTTCACTACAGAATGGGGCCGGGGCCCGGTTTCAATCTTGTGCTGAATCCAAACACAGGTAGGCCGCTGTTCAATCGTTGCTTGCTGCTTACAAATTGCTGTCGCCAGCGATTACGATGCAGGGATGAGAGAGAAACTGAAAATAGGCGAAAATAGTTAAAAGCAATCACCTCTTGAGTGTTGATAGCTGAATTATAAAGTATACCCATATTTAGTATAAACTGACTGATGCATCTCAGGGTTTCATAGCTTATGAATTATAGCTATTATTTAACACCTATAAACTGACTTCATTGCTTATGAATTATAGCTATTATTTAACACCTATAAACTGACTTCATTAACCACAGTATATTAAATGAAGTACACCTACATTTAGTACCTGTATTATCCACATTTAAACTGACTTCATTCACCAAAGTATATTAAATGAAGTATACTATGTATTTAGTAACTACGTTTAAACTGACTTCTTTAACCAAAGTATGTCAACGTCCAGTTCACCCTAACTCAAAAAAGCATGCTTTTTTTTTATGCATATAATATACAGAGCTTCCCCTCGTGCAACTTACTGTAGGTTTTATTTTAGGGTTTTTGCAGCGTCCCTTCGGCCCCTCGCTGCAACCCTCTCATTTCTTAACTGTACCACCATTCAACTGTTCTTTTCCATCTGACTTTCCACCCTCTTAAAAATGGTTTACTAGTGTAGGCTGCGAGGTTTTCGTCCTGTTACAACTATCAGACCACCTTACTGTCAAGTTCCCTTTGTGCTGAATGACCTCATAGGTTTCAGAGCTTGGCCTTAACCTCAATTCTGAGTGTCTCTCTTACGCAACTTACTATAATTTCCTATCTGCTTGCGAAGCTCTTGATAATAGCTGAATGAAGCAGTCATTGGTTAATACCCGCATACTAATATAAATATAAATACCCAACTAAAAGCATATAACTGGATATTTGCAGAACCAAAAATTTAATTGATAATAAAGAGCTATTAAAGGTGCCAAAACCAATTAGGTAATTTCTATAAGCCTTCTATTATCTAGATCTTTACTAAATGCCATACGTATACAGCAAAATACTGAAGTGCATACTCAGTGTAACTTCCAAATGCATGCTTCACCGTTGACCAGACCTAAGTGCCATCTCTCTCTGCCTCGAACAGATTCCGATTGTATAATCTGTCATTTGATCCTGGACTAGGAATCTTTAATTTAATCACATCTTGCTACAAAGTAGAGCTCTTCCACCTGCAAAAGAAAAAAGCTATATTAGCTAAACTTTCTCTCATTCTTCGCATTTCTGAAATTTTAAGTTTAAATGACTGTCACTCGAGTTCAAAAGTAATTAATATTTTAAAAAGTCTGCATTTTATGCACCAAGTATTACCTTAAGTCATTTAATAGTAATCTCGTATTAATAGTAATCTCGTATTATAAACAGGTCTACTCATTTAAATTTCACATGCTTTGCAGCAAGTTACTATGGATTAGCCTCTTCCAATACAGAGATAAGACCATGATTAATATATAATATAATGTACCTAAGGGCTATCGCACTTCAAAGAAGATTAACCTATCTAGTTTTAACACGAAAATGGATACTATTGCATTTGCTATCTGTCCATTTTTTCTTTAACAAATTAACTATCATTAAGTACTCTACCCAGTATAAACTCAATCCTCATCTGCTTAAGGCTTCTGTCAAGCTTTCTTTAAATAACCCTATTACTATGCTGAAATTTACAACCATGCATTTAAGTAACAAATGTGACTTTTCAACCCTCTATAGCATCTTGTGAAGTCCCTGGGACAGCACTTATCTTTAAGCTATCAAACCTTCACAGTTAACCCTTAAACCTTCACAGTTAACCCTTAAACCTTCACAGTTAACCCTTAAACCTTCACAGTTAACCCTTAAACCTTCACAGTTAACCCTTAAACCTTCACAGTTAACCCTTAAACCTTCACAGTTAACCCTTAAACCTTCACAGTTAACCCTTACTTCTATCACTTTATCAAGTAGTCATCCCGTTGCCATTCTTCAGCTTGACACAGCTGAGCAATCAGTCAACATCAAAAGTAACTTCCTGAAGTAGTTAAGCTGCTTGAACGTCATGCCTGGAAAACACAGAAAAAACCAGGCTAGAAAAAAATTTACTGTCGACAAAATACTGAGAAACGACAAAGTTTGCTGTCAAACCAACATAGGTTTTATCTTTACATATGTTAAAGTAAGCTATGATTATGGTTGAAATAGGATATTTGTTAATCGAAAATTACCCGAGCTACTTTTGTCACACACTTGAGAGCCAAGAACCTGTTAATTATTTTCCACTTCTTTGGAGCAAGATTTTTCAGTTCAATTTTCCGCACATCGGTAAGTGACAATGAATATGGGAAAGTTTTGATAAACCATTTCAGGTTCTATATTTAAACAACCTGTCTTATCTTAACTCGAAAATTCTTAAGATACTCGAAAATTCTTGAGATACATTTCATATTTTTAATCTAAATTTCTGTTTTACCTCTCGGATATTTATTTGCCACTCCGTGAAATATTTGAAGCTAAAATTACTGAGCTATTGGTGTGGGTATTCTTACTTCCCAAGCAAGAACTACTGAAAACATATCGCTGGAAACTTTAGAAACAACAGCACTAGAAATCTGTCAAACTACGATCCACAGTCTGCTGTCCTTACAAAGATATGAATACATTTGAGGAAAACTAGGCATGAAATTTAGTTTGCCTAACACAAGCACAGAATCCATAAAAAAACTGACTCAAAGACCTGATTCAACGTAAAGATGCTTGACGATAAATCCTTGCCGATAAATCGAAGTCTAGAAGATACTTTACAACAGATATTCATTACAGAATTAAAAATGTACCTATTCAAAGCCGTAATTTCTATGATATAGAATGCAATGTTACCATACATAGTTAATGTCAAAGTACCACATCGTAGGAACTGCAGCAGCAGCTGGATTAAGAAAATAATTACAACGGAAGTTAGATAGCACCAAACAGCCATTTTAATGATTCCTGCCAGTTTACACCTGCATTTTACTGACTAGCAAGTTTCAAAACAGTATTTACCAATTCACGTGTTAAGGTCACATTTAACGGTCGACTACCTTCAGTGAAGGAGCTTGCTACGACCACATGACAATCAAGACTTACTAGGCAGATAGCAAGAACACCATTTTAAGGGGGACAGCTGAGGTCCCTGGCAATTTACGTGCTAAAATAAATTCTCTCTGAAACTGTCAAACCTCTTTAAAGAGAAAATTCCGTACCTCTTCTAGTTAGCAGGATGTAGGATCGTGCAATTGTGGTGGAAAATACTTTTCAACAATAGAGGGCCACAATACCTATGCAATATTGGCAGTCATAGTAAACTTGGCAAATAATTTTTCCAAGCTGAGATCAAATACCAAAACTTGATCGTTTGGTATATTGATTGCCTTTGCATTCTCCTCTGATGACGATACTTCGCCTCTTAGTGATGAGAAATCTCTAGGTCTGTCCACTATCAGTAATGTTTGCAGCCATTGCAAAATTATCTTTCCAAACAGATTTCAAATGCCAAAACTTTATGATCATTTGGTATATTTAGTGCCTTGGGATTCTTCTCAAGAGACTTCGCGCCTCATTAGGAAAAACCTCTACCTCGCTGAGGAAAAAACCTCTACCTCGCTGAGGAAAAACCTCTACCTCGCTGAGGAAAAAACCTCTACCTCGCTGAGGAAAAAACCTCTACCTCGCTGAGGAAAAACCTCTACCTCGCTGAGGAAAAAAACTCTACCTCGCTGAGGAAAAAAACTACCTCGCTGAGGAAAAACCTCTCCTCGCTGAGGAAAAAACCTCCTACCTCGCTGAGGAAAAACCTCTACCTCGCTGAGGAAAAAACCTCTACCTCTGTACACTTGTCAGTTACTGCTCCAGTGCTGGGGTCTGTATGGAGGGTTGGGGGGAAACCTTGGTTATGTTCGCCTGGGCACCTTAAGGTCAGGTCTTGTGTAAAAGGCTTAAACGACGCCGTGCTCTATTCCAGCACTGCACGTTGGAAAGCTAGGAAAAATCTAGTAAGACTGACACCAATACCTGTACCGGCACAACCCGGTCCAACTAAAACCCAAGAAGAACTTAAATTAGCAGAACCACCAGTAGAAGTAACCAGTTTCATGTCAATACAAAAACAGCAGCCAGTGGCCACAAACATCCCTCCCTCCCCCTCTCTACTCTTAACCCCGATCCTAAACTTTAAATCAAAGTTAAAACTTATTTGCATTCCACATTGCAAACTTCCTTCTGGGCTGACTAAAGATCAAAGTAATGACTCGAGGTGACTTCAGGTACTTAAGCAAATTCGTAGAGATCAGCGATGTAACAAAACAGGACTTATCACTGTAATGACAAATGCTCGACAAAGCCCAACAACGTTATGTGGTTCAGGATCGACGATTTTATGTGCAGCAACACTACGAACTACTACGACTGGCAGTTACAATATTTTCTCCTACTGATGCACTTCCTTTCCATTTCCTACTCTCCAATTTGGCCGGCTAACGTCAGAATCCTTAAAATATCGTTTTATCTTCCACTTAAGACTTACCCCTTTCCTTGCATCGCCCAACTAATTGGAGATAAACAAAAATGTACACATTCTCCAGTCCTTTGTGATGCACAGAGGTCAAGAGCCATTAAATACTGACTGCTTACAGTTCTCCTCGAAACATTCACAACCACACTTTCAGCTGAGGCAGAAATCCCTGCTTTTTCTTAAATTTATACAGTTTCCTCTATTAACTCAAACTACTAAGATATTTTTACACAACTTTTCCCAATTAGTTGAAAAAACATACCTCCGAAGTGTCCAGAAATAAACTTGAATATTAATCTAACTGGTAATTCACGCGTGGCGATATGAATATTTCCTTACTTGGTGCTCTTAATTTGAAAGACTTAACTATAAAGCATCTGTTTAACAGGTGCCCCATTACCTCAAATTTAACACCTGTCAAACTAACGAAGTCCTGTCAAGCTAAATCAATGCAAATCCGCAAAACATCGAAAAACAAGTTTGATGATTCTAGCGTGACTAAAATTAGGACGTTACAGGCCGAACTAGCAATACTTCAGAAACTTAGCAACATCTTTAATTCAGGATCTGAAATACATTAGGAAACTATATAGCTCTTGGACTTTAGATTAGACTTGCTAGAGATCAGATTTTCAATATTCTGAAATCTGGCCAATCTGTGTTGATCAACATTCATAAAACATTGCAAATGAAACTAGTAAGCCCCAGAGGGAAAGAATACGAATAACCATTGCTGTAGAGAATCCTTTGTGATAAAATTCTAATTATCCAATTCACATTCATTTTCATCCATTGCTGTAGAGAATCCTTTGTGATAAAATTCTATTTATCCAATTCACATTCACTTCCATCCATTGCTGTAGAGAATCCTTTGTGATAAAATTATATTTATCCAATTCACATTCACTTTCATCCATTGCTGTAGAGCATCCTTTGTGATAGAATTCTATTTATCGAATTCACATTCACTTTCCCATCAAATACAGAGATAACATTAATGGTTGGACTATTTTCGACATGTAAAAAATATGGCCAAACTAAACAGGAAAAATGCTAGTTTTTCTAAAGCTATAGCAATGGCTAACCGCTTCCTACATAGAACAAATAAATGCATGGATAATTTGCTCTGAATGATGACTCCTACTTGTATCTTAAAATTAAGCAAAGAAACTGACTTTCAGTAAGCCAACTGGTCTCGCCAAAGCACTTTAAATGGCATATCTTGGATAATTACTTATGCGTCAACCAAGTTTCCATCTTTAACATTTTGACAACCAGAATTTTTTAAACAAGTTAGGTGTGTGAAAAGAAATCCTTCAAGTGACATTAGTATCAAAAGTGATCTTGCGTGAAGCAAGTTTGTAAGTAGAACTATGTTGATATCCTTTTTGTTTGAACAGATCTTAGAACGCGAACAAGTATTTCAAATTAATATTCAAAATTTGATTGTGTTTATTAACTTACATATTTCCTATATATGGGTCGCTCATGTTCGTTAAAATATTGAGAGTCCTGTGCAACCATTGTGCGATCTTATAAATTTACCTTCCAATTAGTTTTATGCAATGCAATACCGACATTGCCAGGTATTAGTAGCAATGACGAGTATTGGGGAGGGGTAACGTTGTGAAAATTCTTCATTTAAATACAAAGGTTTTGTTTGGGGAAAAATTTTTTTTTTCACTGGGAATTCTTAAAATAGATGTCAAATACAAGAAAATTCAGTAAGCGAGGACTAACCAAGGCTGCAAACAATCATAACTGCCCATCAACAAAATACTAAAGTCCTTTATCCTAATAACTGTTCCATAGGTCAATAACTAATATAACACGAAAAGAAACTCGCAACTCGAAGTCTTATCACCCGTTTCAGGATTGTTTTCCCCATTTACGTCTTAAGATTATTAATTTGTCAGGATTAGGATTACTAATTTGTCCGTATTTCTCAAATAAAGTTCATTTTGTCATCTGACGTCAATGCCTGGAACAGCCTCACCACAAATTTGATCACAAAAAATACACTGTGGAGACTATAGACAAATGTTCATATCCTAAATTACACCGCAACTTGCTGCCTAAATTACACCGCAGCTTGCTTCCTCTAAATTTTCAACTGAAGCACTGACATTTCTTGCTATTAATAAAACAATTAGGGCAATATTAACTCAAAACCCTTGTCTAACCGATTGGCTGTTAAATGCCCGGTAAGGGATATTGGAATATATCGTCACACCAATAAAATTCGAAATTAACAAGTTGAAGCTTCAATATCAAACTGTACAAACCAAGGCCAAATTAGACGTTGCTGGAGTGATTAAATGGTAAACGTTAACTTCAAATGTTCATGAAGCAAAAATATTTATAAACTAGAGCACGAATGCCCACCAAACTATAGCGTCCAACAGCCAATTTTCTCCGTTATTCCCAGAACTAACAAACCTCTCCTAATTACAACAAAAGTCTTCCGTATTTTTTCATGAAACCTATGGGGTAATAGCTTCGTAGAACACTGGATACCGATTTTCCCAGGATTTCAAAATTTTCCCCCCACGAGAGAGAGAGAGAGAGAGAGAGAGAGAGAGAGAGAGAGAGAGAGAGAGAGAGAGAGAGAGAGAGAGAGAGAGAGAGAGAGAGAAATCGACATCCAAGCAAACCTTCATTTATCAACTAAGCCACTCAATTTTCCATTTCAGTTCGAAGAATCGCCCTAAGTTCAAGGATTTGTTCCCAAAACAAAGATTCGAATAAACCGAAAATTCGACTAAGTTTTAACACCCCAATATAAGATAAAACAATAATGACCCACCGTAAAAAATAAAATAAAAAAAAAATAACACGTCACCAGCTAGCCACTGCACAAATAACGATCAGTAAATTGTCAAAGCCTTGTAATAAATAACGCATAACTAAACACAGACATTCATTTACCTTATCAGAAAAACTCCAAACTCTTCTTGACTTCCGTCAGCACAGACAATTGCAATAAAACTAAATCATCAAACAACATTCACTTCCAAACTATCTTTTCAGTCTCAATTCCCGGCAACATGTCTGCAAAAAGGACTGGCCAATCACAAGCGCCCATGTCCCTCTCCTCGAGCAATGAGAGCGAAACCGGCACCTGATTGGCTGAGAGCAAAAAAGGAGACTTTATGAAAGCAGTACTACTTCTAGTGAATCTTACGTCACGAATAGCGAAAGCGACATCTATTAACAAGAAGCCGAATCAGTTGTATAGTTATGTAAAACCTTACGAAAGATGCTACAGGTATAGCAATCCTTTGTCTAATATTAGTAATGGAAAACATTGCAAAATTATTATAAATATTTCAGGTTTTGCTTATTTAGCGCATTTTTCATTCACAAATAATAAAATATCGTAAGTGTGATCCATATCAATGGTTTGAATTCATGCTATCAAAATACGTTGTATGCTTCGAAGATAGCAAAATATCACAGGACTGAAAGACGATTTTTTTTTTTTTAGGGAGACGCTGGGCAAAAAAACACTTTTGATTAGGTTCACTTTGTAAAATAATTTGATTAATTTTTTCTATAAATAAATGAAAATTCATTTCGCCATATTTCAGTCAGTAACTTATGGTACTTTTAATATATCAACTAAGAAGTGGTTTCAAATGACTTCATAATCACTATGGTTACGAAACTGATAAAAATACTGAAATTATTTATTTCCATATACACGACAAACTACATTATGAAACAAAAACAGTTTCAGAATAGTCTTAGTTTTTTTTTTATCAATTTAAGAGCATCCTAAGCTAACATTCAAATCCATCTACAGTAGAGAGATCCTTCAAAAACAAGTAAATATTGGTTTAGCTGATTCCCATAATCCCTTGAAGCTGGTTCGAGTAAAAACGATTTTATTTCCTAAAAAAAATAACGGAAACATGAGATAGTTATGACTATCTACTTTAGATCCTTTAAACTGAAAACTGCGAGGGTTAAAACACAGACCACGCCTAAACATTAGAGAGAGAGAGAGAGAGAGAGAGAGAGAGAGAGAGAGAGAGAGAGAGGAGAGAGAGAGCACAAGTCCAAGAGATCAATATCACTTTGTGACCAAAAAATAAAAGAATCGTAAATATGATATCCCAGTGATGTTACTAAGTAAAACACACTGCTTAATCAATTTCACAGAGATGTGGAACTATTCCACTCTGGTATGAGAGTGAATAAAATGGATGACTTGCTTATTCGCGCCTTTCCAAATCAGAATTGACTTACTTCCATACGAATTTTAAATACAAAAATACACTCAGTTTTCCAGAAATGGTTTACTTTCGTTCCAGTTTTTTCTTCAGTATGGATTAAATTACCAAGAAAAGGTTATAATGCAATTTCCTTGCATCTGAACAGCTTCGTTTTGGCATATAAAGTATAACTCATTATTCGTGAAACTTATAATGATTAATAATTACAATGACAGTTCCTGTAGGTTTTACCTCGTTTTCTTTGAATGCAAGTATTTACAGAAAACAGACAGCCTAATATATGATGGGTAACTGGTGAAAAACATTTGAATTCAAACGAAAAACTATTGGTTTTTTATCCTAATTACTTTATAAAAAATAATTTTTTTCCCTATTTCACAATATAAAATAAGTTTAAAATGTAAAAACAATTTATATAGGCATAAAAACGTGATTATACAAATATACAGTAGATATGAAGAAAAGGAAGTCTGGTATTCACTTTTTGGCAATACATAAAATGGCGGTGGTTGTGATGAGGAGGAACCAGAGCTGCCAACCTAACAGAGAAAAGACAGATATAAAATAATTAGATAACCATAAAATTCAAGCACTCAAATAATGCGAATTAGTCTTAAAATTTTAGTATACTACTTTCAATAGCATAAATTATTTAACTAATGATAATTTCCCTAAACTAGTCGTCTGTAGACAATAGATATGTTGGCTGCTCCTCCAAAGAAACTTCTGCCCACTTTGAAAAGGAAGATGCTGCCGAACACTCCCTTATCTACATGAAGGAACTACATTGATACTCTTCCACAGTTTATGATATTGTCTGGTTGAGAAGAACGCCAATAATGTGAACAATGAAGGGAGACTAATCATAACGGGGCCTGGTTTTACAATGAGAGAAAAAAAAATAGGAATCTTGAAGACATATTTAAATCAAATCACGACTCCTTTCAGGGTACCCTTAAAACCTGCATCGTTACTGGCGAGAGATTCACACTGAATTATTTCTGTGGCCATAATATGACTTTCCACTAAAGATAACTTCTAGAAACGGCACAAAAATCAAAGAAAATTTAACACATAAGAAATATCATTAACAAAGATTTAAAAAAATAAACAGAATACACTTGTAAAAAGCTGTATAATAAACCAATTGAGATATATTATAAGGGGGACTCTTAGCCGGAGAGTCAACCAACCATGACTTTCAATGACTCACAAGGACATCATTTGCTGTGTCACTGTTGACGACCTTTAACTAGATGTCCTATTTATAAGGCAACTACTCACTTCAGAAAACAACGATCCTGAAATAATAATTACGGTGAATTCAAATCTCGAACGGTCTTAAGGACAAGTAACCACAACGTTGCTAGGAAACTACAGTAAAGCAGAGAGAGAGAGAGAGAGAGAGAGAGAGAGAGAGAGAGAGAGAGAGAGAGAGAGAAAAACTGTATAATAAATAACGACCTTAAGGATAAGTAACCACAAAGTTACTAAAAATCTACAGTAAAACTGAGAGAGAGAGAGAGAGACTGTATAATAAATAACAAATTCAAAAGTAAGGAGAGAAGAGAGACATTTACAGTTTCCTGAAATGTAATTTCCTTTCTTTACTACGTGTTCTAGCCGAAATAAGTCATTGAACGTTATAAATATGATTTGTAAATGTGTGTGTGTGTGTGTTGGGGTGTTGTGGGTGGGGGCGGGCCGGGGGGGAATTCAATCACATTCGGATTCATACGTAATTTATAGATAACATCTCCCTAGCTGTTCGTATAACATTAATTCAACATATGAACTCAGAGTACTGCCATTATAATTAATTCAAAACAAGTATTCCCCGTTGATTTTGAATGCAATAGACAGCTTAACTGCTAAATCGAGCAATACTTGCAATATACAGGAACTAGGAATATTCAAGTCACTATAACAACTACACATCGTGTTTTCATCCCGGAGATAAGTAATTTTATCACTAGGTTGTTGGACTTACAAGTGGAATAGGCCATTAGACCTCGATGGTAAACACTATGTGTATATTATCCCTTACAGCAGGAAAAGAACAGTAAATTAATATTACAAAATATGTAACCTGTAGCTAAGTTTGACAAGAAACTATTGAAGGATTATTGTAGTTCATCTGAAATATTTCAAGTTTATATTTGTGACACAGCCGTCATATGAAGATTCATGTTTGAATTTCCTTGTATTGTAAACAAAAACAACAGGAGAATATTGAAATTTGGCATCTCTTGCAGAATTCACGTCTGAGAGGAGAGTCGATAATGAGAATTGTGCAACACGTCCAATACCGAGGTAAGAAAAAAAGATGTGTAATACGAACGAGCTGAATTGAGAGAGGTATATTCTCTCTCTCTCTCTCTCTCTCTCTCTCTCTCCTCTCTCGACCTGCGGTCTTTGACAGATTGGGCTGTGAACAAGACACCCAAGATTTCAAGATTGTGCATACAGTAATCCACTTGATGGGAACTTTGATTCTATTTACTTTACATTCCTTGTCCCTGGAAGAAGTCTAAGATGTCAATTCTGACTTGAGAACTTCATCTGACTTTAAATATGATCTATTTGCCGAAGATTCCTTCAAGATTAAAATTACACCGAAAAGTGATATTTCATTTACACACGCTGTGTCGTTGACTCTACTAATGGTGAATGGGAAGGTATAAGTGAAGTAGTACGTATTATTTGTGCATATACGTAAAATCACCTGATTAAAACACAGTTATGGAATATTTCAATGGTCAACTACACAAGTTGCAAGGACAGACTTGTTAAGTTACAGTCAAAGATTATATATATATATATATATATATATATATATATATATTTTTATATATATATTATATTATATATATATATTTTTATTTTTTTATTTTTTATTTATAAAATAAAGTGTTAAATTTAATATCAGCTAGGCTCTCAGCACATACTTAATTAGCGTAATTAGCAATGAAAATCTTTCTGGGTTTCGTCCTGATTAACGACTTGTGGAAACCTAAGAAACGTCTACAGAGAGAGAGAGAGAGAGAGAGAGAGAGAGAGAGAGAGAGAGAGAGAGAGAGAGAGAGAGAGAGAGAGAGAGAATTTGAGAATTGTGCTGTGCATAATAAAGGCGGCTCAAGGATTCGACGCAAGACTGCACTTATTGTTATAGAAAACCTGAAACTATACATATATATATAAAAAAAGAGATATGAGAATGTAATTCACTTCAATGTACAAACAAGAGAGGAACACTGGAAAATTCACGCGCATAACCAAGTAATGTGCAGTCAGGCAGTCGTAGAGGCAAGGAGGTATTTCCTTTCGTCTGAGGAACAAGAGCAGACTTGAAGCTACATAGGAACAGGAGGCGGGACAAGAAGTCACAAACATGGACAGATAGACCTCCCCCCCCCGCCAACACACATATCTATATGTGTGTGTGATTAATATCGAATCCACCATACCTTACGAATAACCTACCCCTAAAGACAATTACAACTGTAACTCGAAAAGTAATTGCATTATGTTATTGACGATCGCTGAGACAAAATAGTGGACCACTTTCTTCATAACTTCAGCAATAACAAACTTTTGAGTTATCCTGCGAGGCCGTTCCCTGGTATCCCTTGGTAACTTATATAGGCGATGACATCCTTTATTACCTTGTTCGTAGGATATTGAAGAGGAGTCAACAGATCTAGAAGTCCTGAACAGTGACGTATACACACACACACAGATACATACATACACAGTTTCAAAACAATCGTCTATACACAGGAACATGAATTTCTGTTATGCCTAATATGGTTTTTATTAAAAATTATTAATAAATAAAGTGACTCTTTATTCATTACCAAAAATCAAATATAAACTTTCAATCTATGATAAGGGCATCAGCTTAATTGCCCTCATTTCCTGAAATGGCTTATTATTACTTTATTAAACCAGGCAAAATAACGTTGTGTTTTTTAATTAAAATCTTTTATAAAGAGGATTATTCATTAGGTGATACTTAAAGTGCATTGTAAAAACATGCATTTTGGCAGCTTTCAATGAAAAACATATTGTTTATTTAATCTGTATTCGTAAGTTGGTGCAGTTTTCCATTATATATATATATATATATATATATATATATATATATATATATATGATATTTATCATATATATATATATATATGTATGTATAAATTTGGACATCTCTGGACATATTTAGATGTTGCAACATT
>NC_089770.1:6553500-6596000 GCF_040412425.1 Macrobrachium rosenbergii | reverse complement strand
CACATTCTTATGCAATCCATTCTAAGGGTAGATAGGGATAATCCCACAGATAGTTTGTAGAAATCATGAACTCAAGAGTTAACCGCATTGATCTACCTGTGCTATAAACTTCCAAAATATATATATATTTTTTTTATTTATTTGGTTATCTAATTTCCTTATTGCCGTCTCTGTAATAAATATCAAACTCAAAAAATGAAGACTGTTTATTTCCATTAATAAAAAAGAATTTATTACTCACTACTATGAATTCTTTGTTGCTTACAGATGGAAATTATCCATATTTACCACTATAGATTTTTTACTGTGTTCAAGGGGAAAAATTTATTGTTCAGCAGTAAAAAGGATTTAGCGTTTACCATGGTAACTTACTAAAATTATTCATTGTTTACCAATGGAGTTGTTTAATGTTTACCATTATGAATTGTTTTCTGTTTACGACAAGAATGATTTATTGTTTAACACTAAAAATTTAATGTTTACCAGTGAGAAATTTCTATCGTTTACTACAACAAATATTCACTGTTTACCAGTAAGGATTTAATGTTTACCACAAAGAATCATTTCTTGTTTACCGCTGAAAACTGTTTATTGTTTGCCTGTTGAACATATTATTTATAACAACGCAGACTGGCACCTATTCTTCAATAAATATTTGTTTGTCAAATGAACTACGGACACAATACGTAGTTCGGGAATGATGATAAAAATAGTATACATTTTTATGAACGCTATAAATGGATAATATATTTATTTACCAGTACCCCGAAATTAAAAAAAAAATACCCTTTCTATGCCAGTGAAATAAATATTATATGTCGCGGGACAAATTAATTTTAAAATTGATGGTATTTATACTGCTACCTCACAACGCTGATTAATACATAACTCCGCCATTAGAGCCGAAAACTAAATGTTTTTCATTTTAATTTCAATTTTAATTCTAAATGCCTTTCAGAATTAGTATACAGTTATCAAATGGAAATTAGGAGTTTATATATTATGTATTTAGTTTGAAAAGCTTCGTGGGCCGTCCTCCCTTTTTCGTACACAATATAACTGGGTCACAGTTTTGAATGGGAAAACTGTTCGAAGTAGTGTAAAGTATTTCTTGAAGGGGGTAGAGAGAGAGAGAGAGAGAGAGACAGAGAGAGAGAGAGACAGAGAGAGAGAGAGACAGAGACAGACTAGTGTAAAGCATTTCTTTTAGAGGGAGGAAAAAAAAGATGGAGGGAGGGAGGCTAGTATAGAATTTGTGTCCTCTTTGTAAGGAGTGTCAAGCATTTCAGAGAGAGAGAGAGAGAGAGAGAGAGAGAGAGTACAATTAGTTCTTGTTTGTAAGAAGTGTAAACCATTTCTCGAGAGAGAGAGAGAGAGAGAGAGAGAGAGAGACTATTGTAGAGTCAGTACCTATTTGTAAGAAGTGTAAACCATTTTTCAGAGAGAGAGAGAGAGAGAGAGAGAGAGAGAGAGAGAGAGAGAGAAAACGGGTTACAATAAGACCCAAAATCCATTAAAGGAATACAAATGAGTACTTAAGAAGCTATAATGAAAGGGCCTTCCTGAACCTTGCAATAAACCTTAGCACTCTGGTGCAAGGGGCGACAGGTGATCGTGCTGACGTATCTAAGTGACTGCCGAAGACCTGACACAACTAACCTTGTCAGTCGGGTGCAAGCAGCACTGTTCCATTAAAACCTAAAACATAACGCAGCAATAAGGCGTAATATATTATTAATCATACTACTGCTTTTATTTCAATTTATTCTTGCCATATGCATCAATAAACAATAAAGAATCATGTAAATAAACAAAACATTATGGTATTAACGTTTCACAATGAGGCCTGAAAGCCAATTTAATGAAGGTTATAGCATGTTTTGAGAAGCTGCAATAGCTTCGTTGACTGTGGAGGGGAGATGCGTCTACTGAATTATGCATGCGTGGTGCACACCGCCCTATAAATCTCCCCCGGGGCGAGAAATTCCTGCGGGGAATTTTATTGCTTGGTCGTAATGCATCGTCAGCTGTTTAACTTAAATATTGGCTGTGCTTAAATGGCGTGAGGAAGGAGGTGAGGCGATGTGTTACATTTGTCGTTCAAGGAGTTTTTACATTTTGATTTGATGCTATATGATGGTATCGGATTCATTCATTCATTTGTTAATTCATCCATTCATCTAAGATCTTCTTCTTCTTCTTCTGATTTCGATCTTGAATATCTTCGATAACTAGAATGACTGAGCTACAGAATTTGGAATAAACTGAATATTATATATATATAATATATATACAGTATATATATATATATATATATATATATATATATATATATATATTTATACGATATAAATATGTTTACATTCTAATCAAGGAAACGCGAAAACTTGCTAAATGCTCGATTGTAAAATCATTACGAATATAATTGTAACAAGATCTTTAAGAGATTCTATTGAAGATTGGGTAGAAATAGCCGTAGAGTTTCACCATCGTCAACATCTTTTACATTAATTGACGAATATGGTAATAATAAGTACAATTTTTAAACATTTTATAGCTGTTGATGTTGTTACAGTCATCATAAATATACATGTTTTATAATTATGATAACTGTAACGACATCAAATGCTAGAATATTTTTTAAAATTGTTCTTACCTTATCAATGTCATATGATACACGTTTCTAAAATTGTTAGTTTTCAAAATAGAGGGTAACATTATGTTAAAAGGCAGGAAGTATTCAGTCTTTATCAATACGTTTTTTTCAATAAGCGAGTTTCACGTATTATTGTCGTGCCGTGGCAACCTACCGTTAACGGCGCATCAACTTCCTTGATGGTTGGTTGCCAGGACACGATCATGAATGATTCGTGTTAGATGAGGTTGTGGATTGCAAAACTTATTGACAACTTGTACCTGACATCAGCTCACAGTTTGATATATTCGAGTGAAATATAGCATCCTAATAGCTATTCAAAACTGGTCATGTCATTAAAAATGACTAATTTCCCTTAATCTAGAGCATTCCCACCCCGCCCCCCTTTCCAAAATTATCTGCCTCAAAAGACGCATTTCAAATAATATGCAACAAAAAACTAACAGTAGTGCAGACTACCGATGCACACTGCGTTTTGTGTGGTCCTAGAGCCAGTTTGAGCCTGCCAGTTTGAAACTCTGAAAATCCCCCTCAGGGGGAATTCCCCCCCCCCCACCGGTTGAGAACCACTGATCTAGACTTTCAC
Source organism: Macrobrachium rosenbergii (assembly GCF_040412425.1). NCBI lineage: Eukaryota > Metazoa > Arthropoda > Malacostraca > Decapoda > Palaemonidae > Macrobrachium > Macrobrachium rosenbergii. Next base: position 6,592,758 of record NC_089770.1, on the reverse strand, counting down.
TGGTGAATTGTTTCATTCGAGAGAGCTTTTAGAAAATGTGGAGTGCTGATATGAGGAAGGTAAATATCCTCTTTCCAGGATTGTTGGAAGCGAAGATATTTTTAAATAAGCCGGATTATTAAGAGATGACAGTCTTCAGAATTTTTTATGCATTTCTATCGCTTTACCAATCAGTAATCGGTAATTACGTTAATATATTATGATTTTATAATGGTATTATTTATTAATTCGTTTTAATTTGAGTGTTAAACGGTTTCTAATCTAAGTTATGATTCCATATTGAAATTGCTTCATTATTTATGACCAGGTAGAGTATTAACTAATTCGTTTGGTATTTACGAATGCATAAATACTTTAAAACTTATCTATAAAAACAAATTCTTACTAATAGGATTATTTTCATCATTCGGACTTGTCGTCAAAAGCTTTGTAATCCACAACCTCATCTAATACGAATCATTCATGATCGTGTCCTGGCAACCAACCATTAAGGAAGTTGATGCGCCGTTAACGGTAGGTTGCCACGGCACGACAATAATACGTGAAACTCGCTTATTGAAAAAAACGACGAACGTATTTATAAAAAAAAGGGCTTTGATACAAATATGCAAATACCTTTTCAGCATGTTAATAGGTTGAGAGCACCGGCTTATGCAATATATGCAAGAATGATGAGTCCCCTCTGAAAGACCATTACTGTTAAGCAATGCCGAATGTGTCCTGTGAAGCATTTGTCATGGGAGAGAGAGAGAGAGAGAGAGAGAGAGAGAGAGAGAGAGAGAGAGAGAGAGAGACACTTGTGAACATTCGTTGAATGGCATTGGTTACCGTTCGGTCATTCAGAGAGAGAGAGAGAGAGAGAGAGAGAGAGAGAGAGACAGAGAGAGAGAGAGAGAGACTCATTCCTTGAATGCATATGATACTGTGTGTTCAGAGAGAGAGAGAGAGAGAGAGAGAGAGAGAGAGAGAGAGAGAGAGAGAGAGAGAGAGAGAGAGACTTGTGTGAACATTCCTTGAATGCATATGATACTGTTCGGTTATTGAGAGAGAGAGAGAGAGAGAGAGAGAGAGAGAGAGAGACATTCCTTGAATACATTGGATACTGTTCGGTTATTCAGAGAGAGAGAGAGAGAGAGACGTAACAAAAAATAAAACATAAAGATAATAAAAAAGAAACATAAGTCACAGGGAAAATATAAACTGAAAAAAGTATAAAAATAGAAAATATACTTAAATCAGAAGATGTATGCAAATAACCTTGGAACTGTAATTGCAAAAGCATGAAAATGATATAAAAGATAATTATACAGGTGTAACTGACATAAAAAATATTCTGCAGATAGGACTGAACATAATTATTCATTAATGAAAATTAAGAATAAAATAAGAAATGGCCCCCTAACCAATTTAAAAAAATATATTCTGTAGATAGAACTAAACGTTAACATTCATTTATGCAAATAAATAATACATTGAGACATCGCCCCCTACCAAAAAAAAAAAAATAAAAAAAAAAAAAACCTTGGTGCATAATAAGAAATGCAAAAAATGATACTTGCCTTACGATAATAAGGAAGAAGTGCCTGTGTTAAGGGATGGGTGATACATCTGGTGAATTATGTATGTCGGATACTTCGGCCCATAACACCCCCCATCCCCCCGATAAATCTCTCTCCGGGGAAAGGTTCCACCTCGCGGTTTTATTGGTTAGCCGTAACAGATGGTTAGCCATAAAAGTGTAAAGACTGCTTGATCCCCAATAGAAGACAAATAAGCTCCCTCCACGTGAAAAGAAGTAATAGATTTTAACATAAAACGAAAAAGTTAAGTATAAATACAAGCATGAAAATATTAAGTATAAAGATTTGTTGATAAACACAAGCATGAAAATATTAAGTATAAGATTTGTTGATAAATACGAGCGTGGAGAGGTTAAGTATGAAGATCTGTTCATAAATAAGTTCTTGAAAAAGGTAAATTATAAATTTTGTTGATAAGTACGAGCATGAAAAAATTAAGTATAAAGATTTGTTGATAAATAAGAGCATGAAAATGTTAAATATAAAGATTTCTTGTTAAATACGAGCATTAAAAGGTTAAGTATGAAGATTTGTTGATAAATATGAACATGAAAAATGTCAAGTTTAAAAACTTGTTGACCTCCATCAGAATGAAAAAAAAAAATTGGTCAAGAAAAGCATCAAGAAAAAAATATATTCAATAAAATTTATTATGAATGGATATTAACCCCTTCTTTCCAATACTGCTGCATATACTAGTGATCTGTTCGTTTTCGAACCTTATTATAATAACATTGCCGACTGCACCAGACCAATAAAGTTTGCTGTACCATTAACAAGTTTTTTTTTTTATCCCTTTACAAAGCAGAGTCTGTTAACTCTACGCCCAAACCTTCTTCTTCTCTCTTATCGAGGTCGGAACCCCGCATGAATAAATACACTCTCTCGGCAATGTCGCAAATGCAAATAAATTCGTCACAAACTCCCCTTAAGAATACGTGTCCCTCGCATTAAAAGAAACCTTCTTCTTCTTCTTCTTCTTCTTCTTCTTCTTCTTCTTCTTCTTCTTCTTCTTCTTCTTCTTCTTCTTCTTCTTTCAGACAGGAACTGATGTTGAAGGCAAACGTCCGCGAGTTGCGGAACATTTTCATAGTTTTGACATGTTGACAAAAGTCTTTGTAGCGCAAGCGAAGTCCCCTGAAAAAGCAAACAGGTCGAAGAAGGTAGGATTTGTCCTGAAGACTGTGTGTGTTTGTGTGTGTGTATGTGTATGTGGGGCAGTATGAGAGAGAGAGAGAGAGAGAGAGAGAGAGAGAGAGAGAGAGAGAGAGAGAGAGAGAGAGAGAGGTAACTTTGCTCCAATACATCCGACCTAGTTCTCTTTCTGAAAGAGATTTTGCCAGATGTTTTCAAATTACCACTCAAAAAACTTTTTTCAATTATTAAGAAAGAAAAAGTAAGAGTAAGATTTTGTATCTTGAGAGAGAGAGAGAGAGAGAGAGAGAGAGAGAGAGAGAGAGAGAGAGAGAGAGAGAGAGAGAGAGAGACAAGGCACGAAAATAAGAAGATCTCAGTGGAAGGCTGGACCTTTACGTATGCAAACTTGTCTTTGCATCTTGGGGAAAGACGTGTATTTTAAAAATGCAAACAGGCAGCTTTCCCCTCTCAAGGGATCTTCCCTCAGGGTTATTTAGGAGTGAGGGTGAAATGGAGAGAGAGAGAGAGAGAGAGAGAGAGAGAGAGAGAGAGAGAGAGAGAGAGAGAGAGAGAGGGTAAACCAAAAATCTGGGAGTAGGTCTGAACAAACAAATAATCAACATGGATGGAAAACAATTGTTAAGCTGTACAATTTCATCTCTTGCAGTTAGATAATTTGCAAGTTGTAATTTACAATAAAAAAATATGAAACGGAATTATCTCTCTCTCTCTCTCTCTCTCTCTCTCTCAACCCCAAAGACACATTCTTAATCTCTAAAACCTTCCTTTGACCTACATTCTGACATCTCCCAATGAACAAATGAAAAACGTAACCACCTTCTCTCTCTCTCTCTCTCTCTCTCTCTCTCTCTCTCTCTCTCTCTCTCTCCACAAGGAATATGCTTAATCTCTAAAACCTTCCTTTGACCTACATTCTGGCATCTCTCAATGAACAAAATGAAAACGTAAAATCTCTCTCTCTCTCTCTCTCTCTCTCTCTCTCTCTCTCTCTCTCTCTCTCTCTCACCCCAAAGACACATTCTTAATCTCCAAACCCTCCACTGACCTACATTTTGACATTTCCAACCCTTCGTATATCTGAGACCTCTAAAAGCATCCGAGCATTAGCCTAAATTTCACATGATCTTTATCACCTCTTAGGAGAGCAGGTTGGCATCACGCCCGCAGCATTATTTAATTCGCTCTATTCTAAAGGGATACGCCAGGTTAGTCTGCTGTACAATAGTGGCAGACCTCGTGAACAGCATTTGGCAGCAGTTAACAGCTTTCTCTACGAACGAGAAAAGTGGTTGCAAAAAGTAGTGGGAGTTGCAGCTAGAACGAGGGGTTGCAGTGAGGGAGTTGATAATAATAATAATATATTAATAATAATAATAATAATAATAATAATAATAATAATAATAATAATAATAATAATATTAATAATAATATATTTGGCATGTTTTGATGTTGCCTTGCTTATATGATAATGGATGATTTTACTCTTCAGGGAAAATCAGGCCAGGTGTGTGGTATATTACATTCATTTACCTGTCTTCCATCTTGAAAGTTAATAATTTACAGATGTAATAATAATAACAACAACAACTACAATAATAATAATATAATAATAATAATAATTTACATTAGCCAATGAAAAATGATTATTTAAGCCCTAGGTAACTCAGTGGTATATATACACACCTTTCTGTTGTGTTGGGTCCTAAGTTCAGCCCCCACTCAAGTCTCATTGATTTTCATTGGCATACTAACTGTGCTTTCGAGTTTAGGGCGAGCATAGGTCCACCTGCCGAGTCGCTGGTAGCCATTGCCCTGATTTCCCAGCTCTTACGTGGGTGAATTAGGGGTTAGGCGTTGATCATAAGTATATATGTTTGTTCAGTCTCTAGAATGTTTTATACATAAAGGAACAAAACAATAGTTACAGTTAAATATATGTAGACAGAGAGACATGATAAACGAAAAGTATAATATTATTATGCACTATATTCTATGTATCTAAAGCATCTATACTCTATGTATGGACCTCGTGATGTGACGTCATCATTCTTGCCTAAAAAGGACGAGAACACAAGTTCGAATCCCAGGCAAGGATCGGCTGATATGAAATGAATTTTATAGGTGGTAACTAGTCGACTAATGCGTATCACAACCAGGTAAGGGTGTAGGGCTAGCAACCTCATCTTAGAGTAAAAAAAGACATTGAAAAATGAAAAGATGGGAAAACAAAGATTCAGACATTGATTCACCCTGAATTCTTTCATCCTGCCCCACCCAAAAACCTTCTCCTTCCCTTCCCCTTAAAAATAAAAAGGTCTGCCCCACCCAACAACCCTCCCATTCCCTTCCCCTTAAAAAAAAAGGTTTGCCCCACCCAACAACCCTCCCATTCCCTTCCCCTTAAAGAAAGGTCTGCCCCACCCAACAACCCTCTCATTCCCATCCCCTTAAAAATAAAAAAGGTCTGCCTTACACAACAACCCTCCCATTCCCTTCCCCTTAAAAAATAAAAAAGGTCTGCCCCACCCAACAACCCTCCCATTCCCTTCCCCTTAAAAAGGTCTGCCCCATCCAACAACCCTCCCATTCCCTTCCCCTTTAAAAATAAAAAAGGTCTCCCCACCCAACAACCCTCCCATTCCCATCCCCTTAAAAAATAAAAAAGGTCTGCCCCACCCAACAACCCTCCCATTCCCATCCCCTTAAAAAATAAAAAAGGTCTGCCCCACCCAACAACCCTCCCATTCCCATCCCCTTAAAAAATAAAAAAGGTCTGCCCCACCCAACAACCCTCCCCTTCCCTTCCCCTTCCCCACCTCCAAAAAAAAAAAAAAAAAGAAAAAGTGGTCGTCTCAAGGTCTGCTGCTCAGCATGCAGCGCTGTGTGGCGGGACCATTCGTCTTCACCTGGGGAATTAAAAGGCTGTTAGTGGAGGATGGCCGAAGGGCTATTAAAAGAAAACGCTCTTAAGCGAACACGCCCCTTGTGAAAGAGGGCCCTCCAGGGGGGATGGGGGGAGGGGGGTCTGATGGATTATTTACCAACATCCCCCCTTCCTGGGAAGAAGAGGAAGGGGAAGGGTAGGGTAGGAGGAGGAGGGAGGAGGTGGAGGAGGAGGGCAGGCAGATAAGAATAGGCGGAGGAAGGATGAGTTGGAAGTAGGACAGGAGGCAGGAAGAGAAAGAAGGGACAGGAAGAAGAAGGAGGAGGAGAAGGAAGAAGGACAGGAAGAAAAAGGAGAAGGAAGAAGGACAGGAAGAAGAAGGAGGAGGAGAAGGAAGAAGGTCAGGAAGAAAAAGGAGGAGAAGGAAGAAGGACAGGAAGAAGAAGGGGGAGAAGGAAGACGGACAGGAAGAAGAAGGAGGAGAAGGAAGAAGGACAGGAAGAAGGAGGAGAAGGAAGAAGGACAGGAAGAAGAAGGCAGAGAAGGAAAAGGTCAGGAAGAAAAAGGAGGAGAAGGAAGAAGGACAGGAAGAAGAAGAAGGAGAAGGAAGAAGGAGGAGGAGAAGGAAGAAGGAGGAGGAGAAGGAAGAAGGACAGGACGCAGGAGGAGAAAGAAGAAGGACAGGGAGGAGAAGAAGGAAGAGAAGGAAATGGTCAAGAAGAAGAAGGAGGAGAAGGAAGAAGGACAGGAAGAAGAAGGAGAAAGAATCTGTTCATTACATTATCTTTTATCAGAGAATTCCTTTTTTTAGTTATTCTCTCTTTCAACCTACTGTCTGTGTATAATGTGTATACCTACGTTCATGTATACGACGAGGATACAAGTAAAACACTATTTTGAAAATTATAACATGAGTATGAATGATGCAGAACATAAAAAAAATCACAAGCATATTTACACACACACATATATAAATGAATAAATAAATATATATATATATATATATATATATATATATATATATATATATATATATATATATATATATATATATATATATATATATATATATATATATATATATATATATATGTATGTATTGTATACATGTGCACGTGTGTGTGCACAAATCAATTGTATGACTTATGACATGCGTATGAATGATGCAGAAAATAGAGAAAATCATACTTTTCCTCCAAGCACATAAACACACAAAATATGTCTACATACACACGCACATATATATATAATGTGTGTATATGTATACATGAGTCTATGACTGCATACACACGTGAAGAGAGAGAGAGAAATAGAGTGAGAGAGAGAGAGTAAAATGCAAGCACAAGAATGCTTGCAAACAGCCACCTCAACACCAGTATCTCCCAAACAGTACACAGAAGGAACTCTGAAAAGGGAAATAGGACTGCGTATCCTACGCCATTGTAAGGGCTAAACGCCCATTTTCTCTCCTTTCCCCCAACATCCGGACGCTACAATAAGAGAGATTTCCCAGCCGCGGATCACAAAGCAAAATTCGCTGAAGGAGAGAAAGAGAGAGAGAGAGAGAGAGAGAGAGAGAGAGAGAGAGAGAGAGAGAGAGAGAGAGATTTTGTACGTCCAAGTTCATGAATATTCGAGGATGGGTTGTTTATTCTGTCTTAGTCTGGTTGTATCTTGTCTCTCTCTCTCTCTCTCTCTCTCTCTGAATCTTTCTTTTTTTTATATTTTTCTTTCCTTGTGTCTTGCAAACTGCCTTTCTATGTCTTCATTCATCGCTGTGACATGTCATGTCATCTTGTCAGTCTGTAATTTAAGGGGTTTTATGGCTTTGCAGAATAGCCCTCTTGCGCATATGCTCTCTCTCTCTCTCTCTCTCTCTCTCTCTCTCTCTCTCAAACACACAAGCACACATACAGGAACACACATCCAAGCACAAACACGCATTCATTTTCCCATAACATTTGTGTCTTTGTAGTTGTAATGACTCCTAACATTTTTTTTATTCTTATCTTTCGCTTATGTACTCTCTGTTCTGTCTGTCTGTCTGTCTGTCTGTCTGTCTCTCTCTCTCTCTCTCTCTCTCTCTCTCTCTCTCTCTCTCTCTCTCTCTCTCTCTCACGCACAAACAAGAAATCATTTCCATACAAGATTTGCATACGTGTCTATTGACAGTTATACTGACTCCGATAACTCTTTTTTATTCCTTTCTTTAGCTTATTCACTTTGTACTCCTCTCTTTCTCTGCCTGTCTGTCTGTCTGTCTGTCTGTCTGTCTGTCTCTCTCCCTCTCTCTCTCTCTCTCTCTCTCTCTCTCTCTCTAAATGCTCTGGGAAGCATACATCGTCGAGAGCGCCAAATTGTATTCAGCGCGAGTACTCGCCCACCTACCATGCATGAAAATGACTAGATTTAAGCGGCCAAACTTCACCTGAACGCTGGAGGAACCTACTGCTTATAGCCAAGGGTTGGGGGTGTGGTCCTAGGGTTCTAGGATCCTAGCCAGGTCCTATAGGACCGCTGCTGTGACCTCTGACCTTTTCGGCAAAGACACAATTTTAAGGGCCCAAAGTTCTCCTTAATGTTGGAGGAATCTATAGCTTATCGCCAATGGTTGGGATTGGGGCGGGGGACGTTGTCCTTGGGTTCTGGGGTCCTAGCCATGTCCAATAGGACCGCTGCTGCTGTCAAGGTCTAGACCTTGGCTGCTGTGACCTCTGACCTTTCGGGCAAACACACACGAAAAGGAGCGAGTGAGAATCTGTCCCGTGGAGTTTCGTCAGTCAGGCTGGAGACCAATTCCTGACTTCTCGCCTCCAGTGTTACTGGAATTCCAGGGATTCTCATACTTTAATTAATTGTCGGGAGGAGCCTCGGGTATTCTATTGGAAAGTTGGTCTTTTCTGCTTCTTTTTTTCCGGAGGGGAGGGAGGGGGACGAATAGGGGGAGGGGATGTTTCCGTAAGCGTGGGATGAGTGTATGTACTGGAATGAAAATTCATGGTATTGGTTTAATTATTGCTTTTGTTAGGCTAGTTACTCTTTCGTTCAGAATATTGCACATCCACATTTTTGAGTTTTTCCTTATTATTATCATTATTATTATTATTATTATTATTATTATTATTATTATTAACGGGTGCATATATGAATGATTTGATTAAACATATATAAACTATTTTATCAGGATTATTTCCCATGCAGTTATTACTGCTGATGTTATAATTTCCAAAAAGTCATTAATTTGCTTATAGCTGAGATTATTATTATTATTATTATTATTATTATTATTATTATTATTATTATTATTATTATTATTATTATTATTATTTCCATGCAGCTATTGTTTATATTACCATTTTTAAACTCATTCATTTACCTGTAGCTGAGATTATTATTATTATTATTATTATTATTATTATTATTATTATTATTATTATTATTATTATTATTATTATTATTATTATTATTATTTTTTTTTTTTATAAATTCCCGCACCCACCAGTCTCTCGTCCATAACATCTCAGCGTCAAAACACCAGCTCTCGGCTCGCAACTCCTTCATTCAATTATTCGGTCCCAAATACGAAAATTCAGTACTCGGGTTCATGTAGCCATTACCTTTAATGAGATTAGAACGGCAAGCACTCCACAGAATCAGTAATTAAACTCTAATTAGTGGATGGGATAAAAGCACTCTTCAAGTGCAAAACCTGTTCATTTTTTCTTTCGAAAGAAAAAAGAAAAAAATAGAAATAAAAGTCGAATTCGAATATTATCTCTCTTTTTTTTTTCTCAATCGTCGCTTAATGCAATGAGTAATTAAGAGAAATTTCCTGTGGGCTTAATTGGATTGGGGTGAAATGTACAGTATGTTTTCTTCATGGGGAAAATATTCTGTTTTTATAATATTCATATATATATATATATATATATATATATATATATATATATATATATGTATATATATATATATATATATATATATATATATATATATATATATATATATATATATATATATATATATATATTATCTGTTGAAGCTGGGTTCATAATAATATATGTTCAGCCGGAATAATAATAATAATAATACATAATAATACACATAATAATAATAATAATATGTAATAATTAACAATAATAATAAGCTATGGGACCACACCAAAATTGAGAATTTACAGTCCTAAGTTACCTCAATTATTATTATTATTATTATTATTATTATTATTATTATTATTATTATTATTATTATTATTATTAAGAAAACACTCAGATGAACATTCCGCCTCATCGAGGTATAATTAGACCCTCTATACTAATCTCCATGTCAGTTCTAGGCTGCCAACCCCCACCCCAACCTCTACCTCCGATCTAACCCACAGTACTAATAAACTATATCTGATACCCCAGGGGTAATATACCCTTTTGCCATTATCGGGCATAATTCCCACAGTGGACCTCGTACCATGTTATCTAGATTTTTGTCGTAACTTTTGAAAAGTCACTGCTAATTTCATCTTCGTGCAGGCAAGTTAGGACACATGGCTTATACAAAAAAATAATAAAGAGAGAGAGAGAGAGAGAGAGAGAGAGAGAGAGAGAGAGAGAGAGAGAGAGAGAGAGAGAGAGAGATCTTGTCCCGAGGGACGAAGACGACATAGCATTTTCTTTGCATTCTGGACGTGGTTCGAAAAATCAATATTATTTCTATCTTCGTGGAGGCAAGTTAGGACACATGGCTTATATAAAAAAAAGCAAGAGAGAGAGAGAGAGAGAGAGAGAGAGAGAGAGAGAGAGAGAGAGAGAGAGAGAGAGAGAGAGAGATCTTGCCCCGAGGGACGAAGACGACATAGCATTTTCTTGGCATTCTGGACATGATCGAACTGTAGTGGTTTGTCAGTTTGTCCCGAGAGATACGATGCTGCGTAGATGAACTGACGAATCTTATTTTTTTTTCAATTGTTTCTGGAATAGTCTGTAATCTTGTCTGGATATCAGACAGCACTGGAAAGCAGGATAACTTATAGATATGATAATTAATTGAAAATTTTTTTTCTCGTGAATACCGAATTCTTAAGGATAATTAGAATTCTTAAGAATTCTTATGGAATGATAATTAATTGAATTTTTTTTTCGTGAATACCGAATTCTTAAGGATAATTATGAATTCTTAAGAATTCTTATAGGAATTAATGTAACGCACAGATTAAGCGAAAAATGATATGACGTTCCTTTATTTCTAGTAATTACAGAACCTGATGCACGAACGCGTGGTTTATGTAATCAGGGTACAAAATCCCGAGTCATTATGTTTCATTATATTATCATTATAATATTGATTATTAATTTATATTGTTTTTGGTTTCAGAAAGTGTTTTGGACTGAGGTTGGAAATTCCATTACCTTCCACATCCTGGCTGCGACACACATTAGTTGATTAAATACCAGTTACCTAACGCATGTTTGGATATGTATGCATGGATTTAAAGACTGATGCAAAAGGTAATGCACAAAGTATTATAAACAAAGGCTAATACTAACAGTACAATGGAACATCCCACTATTAGCATTATATAAATAGTACTGCCCCTTACTAATATAATGACATTGTTATTACAGAATCAGATTTATTACCTGTCGTATAATGAACAGCAGTTACATTTTTAAGAACATTACAAAAGTACAAGAGTAAATCTAAATAAATTCAAGATGGCTTCCTTTTCGTAATCCAAAATGGCTTCCTTTTCGTAATTCAAAATGGCTTCCTTTTCGTAATTCAAAATGGCTTCCTTTCGTAATTCAAGATGGCTTCCTTTTCGTCTCTGACATGAGATAAAAAAATAAAACATTTTTCAAAACGAATCTTCGTATTCATTAACATTTTGCCATACCTTACATATAGCAAGGTGCTGAATGCATTACATGAAGGTTCCAATAACGTAGATTAAAATGAATAAAAAAAAATTATGGAAAACTGAAGAGAAAGTCTTCTAAGATCTGGTTGGGGAAATGACACGTCACTTTCAATCTAGGGAAGACATTAGTCGCATAAAAAGTCTATGATAACATCAGAAAGAAAATAAACGGAGGAAAGAAAACAAAGATAATGTATTAGAGGCATTGTAGAAGACTTTTGATATATATATATATATATATATATATATATATATATATATATATATATATATATATATATATATATATATATATATATATATATATATATATATATATATATATATATATATATATATATATATATATATATATAATAACCAGGAAAAATCTTTATCTGAAGTGAAAAAGAAGATACGGCAGTTATCGAAGCCTGGAAAACATCCCAGTCGCTTGCTCAACAAACGGGCTTGATATCGTACACATAGGCCAATACTCGTTTTTCACGACTGAGATACTGTCGAAGAAAACTGAATTTGAATCCCTTAATAAAACCAGAATAAATAAATAAAAGTACACCAATATATAAATAAATAAATAAAGGTTTAACGGTGAGATAGCCCACACTGGTCTGATTAAAAAAAAAAGTCTGTTGAAAAATGCTGTCAAACATATTTGGGACAGTGGTATGACTGAGGTTTCTAGATATTCAAGAAAGGGTTATCTATGACTACTAAGGTCTACCATTTCGAAATAAACTGGGAATATGGAAGATCTGGACTGCAAAATCCTCAGTGGAAATTTTGACTGAAGTTTTAAACAATTTATTTTTGCATTGTTTGCCTCACGCATTATTTTTTTTATTTTCTGAAGTTTTAAATAATTTTTCTTGCAATGTCTGTTTCAAGCATTATTTTTTTTTTTATTTCCTTTTGCCTTAGTAACAGATCGTAAGAACGCCATTGTGGCATTTATTTGTACGTTGTAGATTCACTATTTAGCGAAGGATTTTATAATAATAATAATAATAATAATAATAATAATAATAATAACAATACATAATACACACAATAATTATTACATAATTATTATTATTATTATTATTATTATTATCATTATCATTATCATTCTATGTTACAAGATAAAATCTTAGTGTATTTGAGATACTATAATTCTTCACTATTAACCGCTCTAAAATCGATGATATTAATTATAGGAGCCATAAAAAATGAATAAATGAATAAATGACCTCAAAATACAATTTAAACTTTCCTCTGAGAATTCTGAACTTCCCAACTTAAGATATTACATCATCTTGTATCGTGAATAACTCGGGAAAATAATATTTAAAGACGTTAACATGCACAATTATTCATCAATAATTATACATCTTTGCCTACTGATGAAATTGGGGAAATATACTGCACCAATTTGTATAATTAATTATATGTTTGAGTATAATTACGATAATTACCTTCCGGGATAACTGCTTCTGTTTCTGGAGATTCTGGTGCGTTCCGGATCTTTATGGAGATATGAACTTGAACTAATTGAGGATTGGGATTACGGAATTGCCTGGGTGATTGAATAAATCTTATTGAAGACAAATGTCTAAATAGATAAGATGTATATATATATATATATATATATATATATATATATATATATATATATATATATATATATATATATACTGTATATATATGTGTGTGTGTGTGTATTGAACTATTATATACATATATATAAGTATATGTGTATGTATATATATGTATGTATATTATATATACATATGTATATGTATATATATATACATACACACATACACAAACATATACATAACCTAAGCATCTCTCGTAGATGAACCATTAATTTGAATCCCGGAACAGCCAACAGATAGATAGATAGATAGATATATAGATAGATAGATAGATAGATAGATAGATAGATAGATAGATAGATAGATAGATAGATAGATAGATAAATAAATAAATAAATAGACAGACAGACAGACAGATAGATAGACAGGTAGACAACACAAAAGTCCCCCCCCTCCCTCCGCCCTATTTTCTCCTTCCTACGTCATCATTTTCCAAATCGCATTGTTATTATTATTATGATAGTTAAGATTCCCGCCGGAGTCTTCTGGACTTCCGCCCCGGGGATTTAATTAACCCGCGGCCCTGGGAGGAGGATGGAACGACGGACGCCTCAGGGGGAGATTTGCCCCCTTGTTATTCCTCGCTGTTGTTGCTGATGTTGTTCTTCTTGTTATTTTTCTTCTTCTTCGGTTTATTGTTGTTGCTTTGTGTGAGGTGGGAAGGAGTGAGTGAGTTTGTTGTGTTTGTTTGTGTGTGTGTGTATGAGGATTTAGTTTGAGGCTGAGAGATTTATATATATATATATATATATATATATATATATATATATATATATATATATATATATATATAAATCTTCCACATCAACAGTAAATTCAGTACTGCACATATTAAAAAGTTTTTGACCAGTTCTGAGTCTCGACCATATTGGCTTTTAAATACTGTGTCTTGCTCAATACAACCCTTTTCATATTTCCGTAGTGAAATGTCATGTTCTGCAGAGGAGAAACATACACACACATACATACATACATATATATATATATATATATATATATATATATATATATATATATATATATGTATATACATACATACTGACTGCCATAAACCACCTATCCATTTCAGCCGCAAACATATTGCTTTTTTGTCATATCTCTTCCACGGATGACAGAAATCCATTTTGACATTCATCATTGTCGGATGTAGATAGAGATTAATGGTTTTTTTGTTTTTTGTGTTATTTTTTTTTTGGGGGGGGGCGTGGGACATTTTACTCTTCCGTTTGGTGACTGCATTTGCCTAAAGTGACTGATACGTGGGCCTATTTTGTGTGAGTGTATTTTATTTTTTTTTTGAGTGAAAAGGAAATTAAAATTTTTTGGTATATGTATTGGGACTGATGTTTGAATGACTGGTTTTATATCTACAACTATTAATATATATATAATATATATATATATATATATATATTCATATATATATATATATATATATATATATATATATATATATATATATATATATATATATATATATATATATAAGAAGAGAAACAGATTCATCTAAAATAGAGGAATGGAAATTCATAGCATTTTGTATTTTAACATTACAAAGATTACACACAAGCAAGGATTATCATTGTCGAGTGGGCGTATATAATTCGGATGGGATAATTAGTTTAATAACACTATTTTCCATGACTGTGATAATTCTCTTGGCCAAAGCGGGGGAAACATTTATATAATATTCAGGATATTAAACTACATATGTAATACTTTTTTGGATATGCTAATTTATTACCAGTATTAATATATCTCTTTGCTTCAAACAAATAAATTCTATTATGTAGAGAGAGAGAGAGAGAGAGAGAGAGAGAGAGAGAGAGAGAGAGAGAGAGAGAGAGAGAGAGAGAGTGCTGACAAACACACTCTGCAGTTGTTTGAAAATGTACTTGTTTCTCGGTACTTTTCCCAAAGAATCCTTTTCTAGATGCTTATGGAAATGAGTGAATATGTGTAACCCTCTCTCTCTCTCTCTCTCTCTCTCTCTCTCTCTCTCTCTCTCAGATAAAGTTATCTATATCGGTTATTTTTACAAGGCAATTACTGATTAGTTTCCTGTGGTTTTAATACGTATCTCTCTCTCTTTCTCTCTCTCTCTCTCTCTCTCTCTCTCTCTCTAAGTCTCTTTCTCTCTCTCTATCTCTCTAAAATGGATGTTTTGTTTCACCTAACATCCTTTACTAATCTATTCACAAATTTTATTCTTATACATTTCCATTAAAGCAATATGGCTCCGTGTGTCAAAGACTTGCAATTGGTCTAAGGTGTTCACCTCTCTCTCTCTCTCTCTCTCTCTCTCTCTCTCTCTTTGTTTCACCTAATATCCTTTACTAATCTATTCACAAATTTTATTCTTATACATTTCCATTAAAGCAATATGTCTCCGTGTGTCAAAGACTTGCAATTGGTCTAAGGTGTTCACCTCTTTTCTTCTTCTTCTTCTTTCTTCTTTTCTTTCTTTCTCTCTCTCTCTTGGAGTCCCTGATGGAGAGAGAGGAATGCTCCAGTGGGCGTCATAGACTCATTCGGTCTCCTGCTTCAGTAGAGCTAAGCCCCACGGAGCCTGCAGCCGTAGCTTTCATCTCCGATAGAGGCCGAAGCTCCCGAGGGAACGGGGAGATTAAGGGCCTCCTCCGGGAATTCATATTGCCCGCAGGCCTTTGTGCCTGGTGTGGGGAGAGAGAGAGAGAGAGAGAGAGAGAGAGAGAGAGAGAGAGAGAGAGAGAGAGAGAGAGAGAGAGAGAGAGATTTGTTCTACAACAATAGGAAGCTATCTGAGGGAAGAACCTTGCAATGGGAACAAACGGTGAAGTATTTATCAAGAGAGAGAGAGAGAGAGAGAGAGAGAGAGAGAGAGAGAGAGAGAGAGAGAGAGAGAGAGAGAGAGTTTGTTTGACAACGTAAGGATGCTATTAGAGGAAAGAACTATGCAACGAGAACGGCGGATAAAGTATTTTCATTTAAGAGAGAGAGAGAGAGAGAGAGAGAGAGAGAGAGAGAGAGAGAGAGAGAGAGAGAGAGAGAGAGACTTATAAACACTGTACACTGATTACTAGTCTTACAGACAAAGAGGCATTATTAATGAAAGTCAAATATATTGACATATTCCGACATGAATTGTGAATAAACAAAAAATAAGTCTAATAAAATGTTAAAGAACTAAAATAGAATAGAACGAATCAGCTCTTACTGAATTTTCTCCTTTGTATCTTTTACGAAAACGATTTTTAATTGTCACTTTTCTATTTCATATTCAGTTCTATAGGATTCCTTCATTTTTTTTATTATGTTCATTTAGTTTTGTTTACCCCCTTTATAGTTTTTCAAATTTTCTTTGCGCCCTTCTGTCATTAAATTCTTTTAATGCTATAATTATGTGTTATATATTTTACTCTTATTATCGTTACTTATTTTCTGTATTTTTATGTACCGCTATTTTCATTTTCGTATTCTTTCTTTCTTGTTAACAGTCTTTTGTAAATATTATTCTGGCATTTTGTTTACCTATTACTATAGTCTGATAATGTCTGTCTCTCTTTGCGAAAGTTTGTTAAAAAAATAGTGGCGTTTCATCCATATTTTCTTCATAATCTAATCTCACTAATTCTCTAATTAATCTCTCTTAAAATAAATTTAGTTTTGATATTTAAAAAAATATTTAGTTTTTAACATTACTTTTTAAAATCAGTTTAGTTTTGAATATTACATTTGAAAAACAATTTAGTATTTAACATTACTTTTTAAGATTAATTTAGTTTTGAATATTACTTTTGAAAACCAGTTTAGTTTTAAATATTACTTATGAAAACTTATGAAAACCAGTTTAGTTTTGAAATTACTTTTTAAATTTTATTTAGTTTTAAAATTACTTTTTAAAGTTTATTTAATTTTTAACATTATCTTTCAAAATCAACTTAGTTTTTAATATTACTTTTTAAATTCAATTTACTTTTTAATATTACTTTTTAAAATCAATTTAGTTTTTATAATTAGTTTTAAAAAATTAATCTAGGTTTAATTTTAAATTTATTATTAGTTTTAAATTAATTTAGTTTTTAATATTACTTTTCAAAATAAATTTAGTTTTCAATATTACTTTTCAAAATCAATTTAGCTTTTAACATTACTTTTGAAAACCAATTTAGTTTTTAATTTTAATATTACTTTAAAAGATAAGTTTAATTTTCAATATCACTTTTTAAAACCAATTTAGCTCTTAACATCACTTTTGAAAACCAATTTAGTTTTAAAATTACTTTTTAAAACTTATTAATTTTTAACATCACTTTCGAAAACCAATTTAGTTTTTATTATAAATTTGAAAACAATTTTTTTTGAAAACAAAATTAATTAGTTTTTAATATAAAAACCAATTTAAAACTAAACCAATTTAGTTTTTAACATCACTTTTGAAATCCAATTTAGTTTTTAATATTACTTTAAAAGATAAATTTAGTTTTTAATATCACTTTTAAAAACCAATTTAGTTTTTAATATCACTTTTCGAAACCAATTTAGTATTTAATATTACTTTTTAAAACCAATATAGTTTTTAATATCACTTTTGAAAACCAATTTAGTTTTTGATATCACTTTTGAAAACCAATTTAGTTTTTGATACCACTTTTGAAAACCAATTTAGTTTTTAATATCATCTTTGAAAACCAATTTAATTTTCAAAATGACTTTTTAAAATCAATTTATATTTTCCGTCGTCGTCCATTTATAACCCTATCCTCGAAGCCTATGTGCGACCCTGACGTTTGTGAACCCAAATACCTCTCGCTCCATCAGTCCCAATCGCAAACAGTAACGGGCCCGGGCGGGAGCAACCGCCCCCACCCCTCCCTCGCCCCACGAGTTTGAAAAATGATTGACCCGGCCATAAATCCCATTTCGGAATAGACGTTTTCTATTCACCCGCCTCGTTTTCGAAAACTAGAAACTCGGGCATTTGAGAGTAGGACTTTATGGAAAGTGACTGAAGGGGGGCTTTTACGGGAGGTGACGCCGTGGAAAAAGCATAAACATGTTCATCTACAGAGTGTTCTATGTGCCAAATACCTCCCTGTATAGAGAAGGTAGGTATTTTCGCGCAGGCGTGAAAGCTCGGAACTGATGTATGTATATGTATGTATGTATGTATGTATGTATGTATGTATGTATGTATGTATGTATGTATGTATATATATATATATATATATATATATATATATATATATATATATATATATATATATATATATATATATATATATATATATATATCTTCATTCTGGATAAGATCCATGTGTTCTCCAACCACCTGTACATAATTTACTACTTAGTTCAACAGGGCTGAATGAGTGAAGTCTTCATGCTGCTGTTTTTTCTGAGAATTCTAAGCAAAGATATCAAATGACTAATCTCCCCTTTTGTCTGTGTTATAATATTGTGTACTCAGTCTAGCCAGTTATTCAAGTCTCTGTTTTCTTGAGTCAAACTCCATTATTATTATTATTATTATTATTATTATTATTATTATTATTATTATTATTATTATTATTATTATTATTATGCAAAAGGTGAACCCTATTCATATGAAACAAGCCCACGGGGGCCATTGGCTTGAAATTCAAGCTTCCAAAAGATATGGTGTTCAATCAAAACAAATAACTGGAGGTAATGGGAAATGCAGAAAAAGGAGACCATTTATTATAGAAAAATAGATAAACTAAGATATTATTAATATATAAATACAACATGTAAAAAGATGATCAAAATGCAAGAACTGTATTAGGGTAGTAAATCTTCGCTTGAACTTCTGGAGATCCAATTGGACCTCTGTAATAACTACAGAAAAAAATGAACATATAAATAAAGAGGGGAAAAGTACGATCTGGAAAACACTAAGACCAGAATTCCTGTAACTTATTACAAGTTTCACGAAAAGACCAAAAGGAATGATCCTTATAGCGACGACACTTTGACTTAATCATCAGTACCTTTAAGAGAAATATAAAATCTTCTCTCTTCTTCTTTCTTCTTCTCTCTTTCTCTCTCAATTAACATGTTCCACCACGATTGGGAAATGCATACCGAAGCATTGAGAAAATCTTTCTTGAACACCGGCAACTGTTCAATTCTACGGACTTTGCCATTCACGTTTCAATGTATCGACCCTTAAGAAATATTCCCATTAAGCCATGCAATTCTCCTGCTATAAACAGAATCGAAAGAGAGAGAGAGAGAGAGAGAGAGAGAGAGAGAGAGAGAGAGAGAGAGAGAGAGAGAGAGAGAGAGAGAGCCCCTGCTTCCACTCATTGTCTGAATGGAATCCGACCACTCCATGCTAAAAGGGGCCCGGTATAAATTCGCCTCTATTTTTGGCCTGACAAATTGGAATCGCCGAAACAGTGGCAATCGGTGGCAATACTCCTATGATATGTAGAAAAGGTATTTCTGGATACCAATTCAAGCCTGGGATTTGCGGAGAGCAATTTGTAATTTTATATCCAGTTTCAGGTCGCGGTTATTCTGTGAGGGACCCCTCAGGTTTGGAAAGTGGGGATTTTGCTATTTCCTAAAATTAAGGTTTAGTGTAATACTTTGACAATGGTCTTCAACGGGTGATTTGGTAAAGAAACGATTAAAGGTATTATTTTGGTAAACACGCAAAGACAGTCACAAAGATATTTTATATATATATATATATATAGTATATATATATATATATATATATATATATATATATATATATATATATATATATATATATATATATTTATATATATATATTTATATATATATATATATATATATATATATATATATATATATATATATATATATATATATATATATATATATATGTGTATGTATATATATATATATATATATATATATATGTGTGTGTGTGTGTGTGTGTGTGTGTGTGTGTGTGTAGATGAAGAATACATAATCAACCAAACATCTATAACTAGGAAAAACGAATCATAACAACAAATGGGAGGAAAAATAAAAGTTAAAAAATAATCGACCAATGGGAATGAGTCAAGTTGTCCCGAAACCTTGACGACTTTTTGATCGGTTATAACAGTATGATTAGAGCCGGACACTGTAACTAACTCGGTCAATTCCCGAGGTCTAAATGAGGCTATTGGAGTTCCAATGTCCATGATAGCTCCATTTCATACCATTTTTTCTTTTTTTCAATTTTTTTTGGGGGGTGGAGTTTCAGTGACAGTTCTACTGCAGTCAGAATCCCTCGTGGTCCTCGTACCCTCATTTTGGCACGAAAAAGACAGCTCTCAGACATTTTCTTGTTTTTTTTTTTTTTATCTTTTGTTTATTTTGTTCCAGGTGGCATACTGAAATTGTCATTTTTAGTCTAAATTTGCATTGATACAGATGACCATCTGTATATGATAAAATGCAATGTGGATCTTTATGTAAATTTGTTCCTGTATAGAACAACATAAGATTTACAAGTAGTGAGGTCCAAGTGTACATTTTCGTGTTGCATAGTCCGGGGTCCTCCTCTCTCACCAATAAACGTACAAAATACTAAATAATAGAATGTACAGCAACAGAATTAGATCAAAACTAGAATCAGGACCAGAACACCTATCCTATAATTTTAGTTGACTCTGTATTTCATCGAATTATTATCTTCATATTTTCTGTTATATTTCGCTTTATATCGTAGGATGGGTGGACGAATTTGCACGAACTCTTTCTTCTTTTTCTCTTTCTTCTTCTTCTTCTTCTTTCTTCTCTCTCTCTCTCTCTTTCTTGGAGTCCTTTAACAAAGAAGCCATGGGAGGTACTCCACGATATTCAAAATGAAAACAAACCTTTTTGTGGTTTTTTAAAAGAACCACGTCATTCCGCCCACTGGTCTGATTTACTCTGGTACACACACACACACACACACACACGCACACACACACACACACATATATATGTATATATATATATATATATATATGGCCTATATATATCATATATATAATATAGAGAGAAATAGAGAGAGAGAGAGAGAGAGAGAGAGAGAGAGAGAGAGAGAGAGAGAGAGAGAGAGTTTTGTTTCACTACTAAAGTAAGCTATTCAAGGAACGAACCACGCAACGCCACCCGTAAAGTATTATCACTTGAGAGAGAGAGAGAGAGAGAGAGAGAGAGAGAGAGAGAGAGAGAGAGAGAGAGAGAGAGAGGCAAAT
Source organism: Macrobrachium rosenbergii (assembly GCF_040412425.1). Taxonomy (NCBI): domain Eukaryota; kingdom Metazoa; phylum Arthropoda; class Malacostraca; order Decapoda; family Palaemonidae; genus Macrobrachium; species Macrobrachium rosenbergii. The sequence goes on along the minus strand of NC_089770.1, from coordinate 6,571,378 downwards.
TGAAAAAAACTCGAAGATACGACTCTTAGGTGCCATGGATATCAGACCCCGCAAATGCCCCATTCAACAACGCAAACTGACCAAGTTAGCAGGAACAGTGTTCAGCCCTGATCGTAAAGGTTTCGGTCCACTGTTGCCAATTTTCTTTTTTATTCAAATTTTTTCCCTTATCCCATTTTGATTGGTCAGTGACTCTCTCTCTCTCTCTCTTTCTCTCTCTCTCTGTCTGTCTGTCTGTCTGTCTCTCTCTCTCTCTCTCAATTGATAATACTTTACCGTTTGTGTTGCAAGGTTCTTCCCACGAATAGCTTCCTCTAGCTGTCGAACAAATCTCTCTCTCTCTCTCTCTCTCTCTCTCTCCCCACACCAGGCACAAAGGCCTGCGGGCAATATGAATTCCCGGAGGAGGCCCTTAATCTCCCCGTTCCCTCGGGAGCTTCGGCCTCTATCGGAGATGAAAGCTACGGCTGCAGGCGCCGAAGGGCTTAGCTCTACTGAAGCACGAGGCCGAATGAGACTATGACGCCCACTGGAGCATTCCTCTCTCTCCATCAGGGACTCCAAAGAGAGAGAGAGAGAGAGAGAGAGAGAGAGAGGTGAACACTTTAGACCAATTACAAGTCTTAGACACACGGAGTCATTTATGAATATATTAGTAAAGGATATGAGGTGAAACAAAACATCCATTTCACTTTGACAGAGAGAGAGAGAGAGAGAGAGAGAGAGAGAGAGAGAGAGAGAGAGAGAGAGATGAGCACTTCAAACCAACTACAAGTCTTAGAGAGTGGCTATATATAGGAACAGAATATATGAATATATTAGTATAGGAATACTGAGTGAAACAAAGCACCCATTAACATTGACAGAGAGAGAGAGAGAGAGAGAGAGAGAGAGAGAGAGATTTAAACTGTCAATCATTTTTAGAGCTCACTGGTACAACAACTTGAAAAAAATTATATACAAACACCGACAAATTTATTTGTATTCATTTGCACAGAGGTGGGTTTATCTCAGTGGTAGGTCAAAGGAGGTCAAGGAAAGGCCATGAGGCTAGCAACCTATTCACTGGTGTGGTTTTAGGCTCAGGTGACTCCAGACTTCCGGTATCATCTCTTCCATTGGACTATATATATATATATATATATATATATATATATATATATATATATATATATATATATATATATATATATATATATATATATATATATATATATATATATATATATATATATATATATATATACACATACATACATACATACATACATACATACATACATACATACATACATACATACATACATACACACAGTAATCCGGTTAAAATCCTATATACAACGTGGGTCACAAAACCTAGCTAATCTTATTCAGTTGCGCTTACTGCATTCTAGCTTAACCCTTAATTCTTGGGAGAGAGGGGGCTTTTATGCACAAAAAAAAACAAAGTAGATTAGCATTCTCTGCACCAGAAAATGTTGTAAAAAACGATGTTATATAAAGGACCATTTTTAGATAAAAAAAAAAAAACTCAGTTCCTCTGTTGTACTTTGTAATAATGCGAGATGATAAATCATTCAACAACTGCGAATTATATAAGAGACTTCTAAAGTGAAAGAATTCTTAAATTGCGAGAAATAATTTTCCCAAAAGCGTATTTGAAAACTGAAGCAAATTTGATTTTCGAAAACTCGGGGCATCCGTCTATGAGGAAAGATTTAAATTCAAATGGAATTTTCATCAAAATGGTTTCGACTGTTTAACTGTCAGAATTAATGATAATGACAGGCCATATGGAGTACAAATACCTGACAGTTTTAGTAAACGTAAAAATAACAGCCCTGAATTCGACGGGAATATGTATGGTGGAGTGGGCATTAACTTGTCACTGTGCTGTCGAGACTGACAGTTTTAGTAAACATAAATCAATCAATCTTGACAGCCCGGTGGTAAGAGAACTCCTCACTGAAGTTTGAGGTTGTTCAACTAGGCCAGGTGAATAACTACTTATCAGTCGTAACTCGACTCCGGTATTATAGCCAAGGTAGAGCGAATTGAATATCAAACTACGTTTGTGGCTTAATTTTTGTGAATAATTTTTGTCTATGATAATACTGAAGGTATAATAATAATAATAATAATAATAATAATAATAATAATAATAATAATAATAATAATAATAATAATAATAATAATCTAAGGTGTATCACAATGATGTGACTGGAAATAAGAAAAATAAACAATAATGTATATTAGCGATTGTATTTTTCAAAATAAAAAAGGAGTTATTTTTTAACCCCACTTTTTTGTATTTTGAAAAATACAATCACTCATTTACATTACCGTGGGTTTTCACTCACTATCAGCAATAACTGAAGGCGAATTATTTCAGTAAGTAGAATAACGGCAGAATTAAATAAAGCAATTCTTTAACGTCTGATATCATATTATCGTTCAACAACATGAGTAAAGGACAAGACTGAAAAAAAAAAAAAATTACAAAAATCATGCAGAACTGGTCTTAGGTCAGCTTTATCAACTATCTATGGTGCAGCACTATAATGTAACCGGAAATAATGAGTAAAAAGCCACAATAATGTATATGAGCAATTGTATTTTTCCAAAATAAAAAAAAGAGGTTAAACAAAAAAGGAAGCTTTCGACCCCTTTTTTCTAAACCCCCTTTTTTTTGCATTTTGGAAAATACAATCGCTCTTATATACTATTGAGGCTTTTCACTTTCTATAAACTATACTTAAACAAAAGTGTTATTCTCTAAATTGACAGTTAGAGAAAATGATAAGAAGTAATAAAAAAAATTCACTTGGTAATTTTGTCATGACCAAAACAATATAAAATAAAATAAAACCCATTAGACCAGGTTCACGTATCTGCTTCCCACGACAGAAGATTAATAAAATGTACACTTAATCATTTTCACATAAGCAGGAAATAAAAGCCCTTTAATCCAGGCTCATTCAAGTTCCGTGTTTATCCTGATCTGCTGAAATTAAGTGGATTAGCAGAATGATTCGTCAGACGTCAGTCAACCAGGAGCGAAGCGGGATTACTAATTCTTTGACCTCCGGAATAAGGTCACGTCGTGTCACGTGGGTTGGGCTTAAAACATCACCGGAGTGATGTGTGCTAAGAGTGAAGCAATATGATTGAATTGAATGTCTGAATGATTTTCTTTTTGAGGTCTGAAGGAATTGAGACGTTTTTGACAGCTGATTTTTCATATGACGTAGATTCAAGCACTGGAGTAATAATAATAATAATAATAATAATAATAATAATAATAATTATAATAACAATAAGAGAATTGACACACACACAAACTCACCCTTTCTCTCTCTCTCTCTCTCTCTCTCTCTCTCTCTCTCTCTCTCTCTCTCTCACTCAAACGCGACTGAAATGATTCCAGAGCGAAAAACACAAGTATCATTCATTAATGCGTAATAAAACACTCATTCATACAAACACACACCCACACGCTTTTATCTCTCTCTCTCTCTCTCTCTCTCTCTCTCTCTCTCTCTCTCTCAAACGCGCGTGAAATGATTCCACAGCGCAAAACACAAACATCATTCATTAGCGCGGGATTTGGGCGTCCATTATATTGTTCGGCGCCCAAAGTAGAGACGCTTTTCGTTAATGCTTTACTAATCATAATCTGACGAACAAAGCGAAAGGGACGATTATCATTGCAGATTGTTTACGGATTAGGATTAGTTGTCATTCCCGGAGCGGACAATTATTTAATGCGCTGAATTGTTATGTCTAGGCCAAAACAATTATTTTGCGCGCCAGAATTATCATCGTCAATGGAATGAATAGCGATCCCGTGCACTGGAATTGTTAGTTTTTAGTTTTCTGTAGAAGATACGTTGTCTGTCCGTCCGCACTTTTGTCTGTCCGCCCTCAGATCTTAAAAACTACCAAGGCTAGAGGGCTGCAAATTGGTATCTTGATCATCCACCCTCCAATCATCAAACATACCAAATTGCAGTCCTCTAGCCTCAGTAGTTTTTATTTTATTTAAGGTTAAAAATTCGCCACCATCGGGCAGTGGTTAAAGTTTCATGGGCCGCGGCTCTTACATTATACCGAAACTACCGAAAGATAGATCTATTTTCGGTGGCCTTGGTTATAAGCTGTAGCGGCTGTACAGAAAACTCGATTGCGCCGATGAAACTTCGGCGCATTTTTACTTGTTGTATTTTACGAATCAATTTTCTCTCAAAATCAAGCGTTAAGTAAATTTTCATACAGAAGATATTAACTGGACTTTTATTTATATTTACTGAATCGAATTCTAAAGTAGAGGCAAATAAAGAATAAAAGATCTATGTAATATTTTGTTTAATTTTTGTTTACGAACTGATGTTCATTCAAAGTCAAGCATTAGGTTAATTTTTTATACAAATGTCAACTGGGCTTTTATTTACTCTACTTGATCGAATTATAACGCAGAGGCAAATAAAAAAAATAAAATAAAGAATAAAATATATATGTAATATTTTCCTTAGCTGTCCGTCATAAAAACTTTTATGCCATAAAGGAGAGACACGTGTTTAACTCCCAATTTCATTCATCTCAATGCATCTCAGCGTAAAGGTAAAAATGATGATGTATGCTTTAATATGTAATCAGCAAAGACGAGTAACAATAACTGATGAATTTGCTTATTTCCTCTCCGCGGAAAATGTTCCAATAAAGTGGAAAATGAGCGAATGTCAATTTGCTGCCTTTGGCGACTGATGGAAATTTACACTTTGTAAACAAATAAAATATTTATTGAGTAATCTGCAGTAGGAATAAAGTTTGAATGTTTTATGTAATCAATACTTAAGATGCCTCCGTAATTTAGATTAAATCGTATGTATATATATATATATATATATATATATATATATATATATATATATATATACATATATATGTGTGTGTATTTGTACGTATATATATATATATATATATATATATATATATATATATATATATATATATATATATATATATATATATATATATATATATATATATATATATATATATATATATATATATACACACATATTTATACATACATGCAAGTGTGTGTTTGGGTAAACACAAGCATCGTGGATGTAATGAATATATAGGTCACGGCTCAGACTCGGAAGATGCTTCATTACAGCTTCCAGGAAATGTATACTCCTCAGTTTCTCTCTCTCTCTCTCTCTCTCTCTCTCTCTCTCTCTCTCTCTCTCTCTCTCTCTGACCGTAAAAGTCGACAGGTAAATGATATGTCATTAGCGACGGCAGGCAGGTCGCCGGAATTTAAAATCCCCCAAAACAGTTCTCTGTCTCGCTTAAAACCACCGGAATTCAAAGTTGTTATGGGTTCGGCTCAGGCGAATTCCAATTAACGAGGCTCCCACCCCACCCCGGGGGGGAAACGAGAGAGCTCTTTTCGCCTCCCCCCCCCCAAAGGGTAAATTTAAATTTATCCTCATTATCAAATTGTCCATTTCGTACTTATCCCGGTTCTAATGAGTTTCGGGGGATGGCCCACCTGAAGTTTCGGGTGTTCGGATTAACTAATTGCGGTTAGTTATCGTTTCAGGAAATATCTGGTCAGGTGGATTTTTGGTTAGTCTGAAAGTGCATGAGATGACTGGCATGATTAAAATGTACAAAATCCCCTTAGTGGGCCACTGCCCTCAGCGCACCTCACGGGGTGAACTGTAGGCATGACTCTAGCCGCAACCCCTTTCATTCCTTTTACTGTACCTCCGTTCATCTTTCTTCCGTCTTGCTATCCACCCTCTCCTAACAATGACTTCATAGCGCAACTGCTTAGAGGTTTTCCACCGGTTACACATGTCAAACCTACCTACTCTTAATTTCCTTTCCAGCGCTGAATGACCTCATAGGTACCAGTGCTTGGCCTTTGGCCAAATTCTATATTCAATTCCATTCCATTCCAAAATGTAAAAACTTTATTTAGGAGGGTTATGAGAATTTTACTTGAGCATTCCTAATTTTGATCATCAAATCAACTGCCACAAGATAACAGGATTTTTTGTTTTGTTTTTGAAAATGTTTGTTGTTATAACCGTGTTATTACCATCTATGGTTGTTGCCTCAAAGGTTATTTGTTATGGAAAATGATGCTACTGTTGATTGTACTGGCGGTAATGATAGATAATTATTATTATTTATATTTATGGATAAAGTCTTTATATTCATAAAACCTTTATGATTTTATACAATACCATTTGTTTTAACGAATAAATAAATCCATTATTATTATTATTATTATTATTATTATTATTATTATTATTATTATTATTATTATTATTATTATATAACCTTTGTAATTTTATACAATACTATTTTTTAACGTATAAATAAATAAATTATTATTATTATTATTATTATTATTATTATTATTATTATTATTATTATTATTATTATTATTATTATTATTATATAACGTCTATGCATCCGTACATTACATCATAACCTTGATAAAAATAAAAAATATCTTTTCTCTCAAAACAAGTACATTGTTACTTTTTATAGCAATTCGTAAAAATTATATAATTAATACTCACGTTATGCCATTATGAAAATCTACCTGGGAAGAAGAAAAAGATTATGAAATCTACCAAAAAAAAAAAAAAAAAATTCTACCCCCAAAAAAGATGACAGCCAACATCCGTCATGCTTTGAAAACTGACATGGAAAAGCCATTATGACTCAGTCTTTAAGGAATTCCCCGTTGGACAACAATACTAATGTCTAAAAAAAAAAAAAAAAAAAAGGTTCCCAAGCTCGTCGTAACATGGTACATTCAGCTAATGCAATGTCCAGAGCGTTTTTTTTTTTTATCAAAAATTTTTTTCCCCTACCGGTGGAACGGGTTGTTTCAAAAGGCCGGGAACCCCATTACGGATAGGTTTGTTTTTTCCTGGAAGATATCTACTCTCCTTTCATCGACCTTCATTGAACACAAAACAATGATCCTAACCCCACCCCTCCCCCAAACCTCCCTCCCCCCTCCTTGAGGACGAGCTGCAATTGGGAAGGTCCTTCAAGGCACTTACATACCCCTTCCTTTTTTTTTTTTTTAGGTAATATGCCATTCCATGGATGGGAAAGGACCCGTTTCCGTATTGTGTCTTAATGGAGCAGTTTGCATTGTCTCTTGTTGTCTGATGCTCGTCCTTTGTTCATTGGTTATCAAGGAGAATGGAGTCTTTTTTTTTTTCTTGAGGACATTCGCATGAATTTCCATACGCAGTGAATGATTTGTTACTGATATTGTGCATAATTATCTGTAAGTTCATTATGCTTTAAAGGGTTATCAAGTACAAAATTATTCCAAAAGCATAGTTATTTAACTTTTATAAATAACACGAAAATTTTAAGTAAAATAAAAATTTAAATTTATTACAAAGTTCAATGTTTTATAAATAAAATATATTTTTAAAAGTAAAATAAAAATATGGAAGCTAAAGATTGTGCTTGTTATGTAATAATGAGTAGGTAGCTTGAATTTTATAACTTAAACATTGCAGACCTTGCATGAAAGCAGCTACTTAAATATCTTTGCAAAATGAGATCTAAAAATGGAGAATAACAGTAAAATATAAGTTGAATGCAAGTTGAAATATGATACTTTTCTCAGCTTTCAGAATTATTAAAAGGCCACGGATGAATTTTAGATGCATAAATCTGTTCGAATTACTATCAATGAATAATTTCCATATCTAAAATGTCATCTCATTCTCTTCACGAAAAAAAAAATATTGAGACGAAAACTGCAACAAATGACATATTCAGTCTTTTAAAATTTCATCCAGCAAATATTGCCCCTTTGAAATGCGTTGCTTCCGTCTTTAATTCTCTTCTCCTTCTAATGGGTCCTTTCCCAAAATTGAATGTCGTGCGATTATTTAAGGTAATTTCACGTCCTCCTCATCTCTGGGAATTGGGGGGGACATTATCGTCAATGAGCTTTTATGAAGAGATGCAAAATTCACATAATTTTTTCTCATTGATATTTAAAGGCTGCAAATGTCATTAGGATACGCTCATAAAATTAGTTCTTTCAGTCTATAGTGACCACAATGTCTATTTAAAGGTTGAAAATGTCATTAGGATAAACCCATAAAATTAGTGGTTCTTTCAATCTATAGTGACCACATTTTTTATTTATATATTTTTACAGTTGTGTATATCTATATTCTTAATGATATATCCATATGTATTATGTTTTTTTAATCACTTTCACATAATTCTTCCTTTTTCGTATGGCGCTATTCATAAGCGAAAACATGCTTTCAAACTAATTATCTTTTAAGTTCTTTTAAAATCACATTTAACCATTTTGATAAGGATATACTAATACCACCAATAATATTAATAATCAGGAAACACACAGAAAAAAAAAATTCTTTTGAAAAAACAATCATAAAGTGTTTTTATATTTCTTTGTCTTATCTGAATACAGAAAACATTCCCAAATCACTGCTTTTGTTTTCCTGAATCTCACAACTAATCCACAGAATTCTTTTCCCTTAAGAAAACAAATTGATAACGATTGACTCTCTAATCTCTTTGCCCAGGGAAAAATCGTGTCATTTTTAGTTATTCTTTTCCACCTGATATCTTTATCTCGTAATTAATCTCCGTAACATTACAATAAAAATAGAGACAGTAATTTCTTCATGTCTTGAATATACCTGGTAATTTCTGAATTCTGAGATGTGAGGAATTATTGAATAAAGGTAATATCAGCACCTTGGCTCAACTTTCATTTAAAAGAAAGGTACGATGAAAGTTTTAAATAGATATGAAAATGAAAGTGAAATGAATCTGAAATTCAAAGAACATCAATTAATTTGCTGAAATTGCAAGAGACATTCTCACCTACCAAGAAGGTAGATTGCAATAGGAAAGAAATATGTCTTTAAAAATTAAAATTAGTATTTGAGGAATAAGAGGCATCCAAAATCCTCTAAAAATAAATTCCCCCTTTGAAACAAGAGAGAGAGAGAGAGAGAGAGAGAGAGAGAGAGAGAGAGAGAGAGAGAGAGAGAGAGAGAGAGAGAGAGAGAGAGAGAGTTATAAGAGGAAAGTAACACATGTTTTCAGAAAGGAAATGAGTATTTTAGGAATGAAAGGCATCCAAAATCCTGCCTTTAATGAGAGAACCTTCAGCAAATAAATCCCCCTTTGAGAGAGAGAGAGAGAGAGAGAGAGAGAGAGAGAGAGAGAGAGAGAGAGAGAGAGAGAGAGAGAGAACCGAAAACTCTCAAATCCCTCGGAAAGAGAGAAGGAGGAGGAGGAGGAAGAGGAGGAGGAGGCTAATAATCCTCCTATCTTCACTTTCTTTCTCCACCGAAGGAATGGGATGAGCGTAATCCCAATCTCCTAATCTTCTCTTTCAAGATTCCCAATCTTATTATCTCCTTCTTTTCAAGAAGCTAATCTCGAGTTTTCACTCGGCGGCGAAGTCCCGGCTGCCTTTCAACACTCCTTGTAAGTGACAGGCAAGAGGTATATTTTCTCCCAAATTAAGCCCCGGGCTTTCATTCGGTTAAACACTCGTGGGGGCCAAAGATACACACACACACAGAAAGGGGGTTATGTAATGCTTTTGAGTTTGTTGGGGAGGTTCTGGTGTTTATAGAAATTGCTTGCGCGTATGTGCGGGGGTGCATTTGAATTTGAGATACGAGCGCAGATAGCTGTCCATCTACGTACACAGAAATAAGGAAATAAAAATATATATAATATATATATATATATATATATGTATATATATATATATATATATATATATATATATATATATATATATATATATATATATATATATATATATATAGTATATTATATATATATGAGATTACATCTCAAATTAATAATTTGAGATTACCTTCAAAGAAAATTAATACCCGACACACGCTAATTTCTCACGAGCCAAAACGGCGAAAAGACTTTAAAATATATCATAAACCAACAATGCAGGATTGCGACGTAGGTAGATTTTAGCCGATAAATAAACTGAAACATACAGACCTTTGTATCATGAAAGCGCGCCTTAGTCACAGAGGCTTTAAATAAAGAGTTGGTTATGTAATCAACATGTCATATAAAGTTTCTGAATAACTAAGTGTTTTCATGTTAAAGATTGGGACCTATGAGGTCATTCAACGCTGAAGGGAATATTGAGGGTGAAAAGGTTTAAAAGGTGTACCAGGAGGAAAACCTCGCAGTTGCACTGTAGAACAACTGTCAGGAGAAAGTGGAAAGTAAGGTGGAAGAATGAGAATATAAACGGAGGTACAGTAGAGGAAACGAAAGGGGTTGCAGCTAGAGGCCGAAGGGACACTGCAAAGAACAGTAAGTAATGCTTACAGTTCACCGCATGAGGTGCACTGACGGGTGAATTCTATATCATAAATCATAAGATTCTATAGATAATCATCGCTGACTTTGTTTAATTCCTTAATTATCAGATATGGAAATAATTTAGATAATTAGATTTTATTGTCATTTAACAATTATCACGCAAATTTGAAAACTGTCAACAAATTCATTTCGACTCGCGTATCAATTAGCCTTTAATTCAAATTCAAATCTTGATTCATATGCAATTACATAGAATTACATGATTTAACACATTTTTAAAATTGCAAAGATAAAATCTTACTCAACACAGGTAACCAATTCTTGCAGTCGTTAGTTCTCTTTAGAATGCAATTTATGACTCTGAAGACAACTTCTTATTTATTGTTTAGTTTCACTTTGTTTTTCTTCCTGCCTTGACCCTTGTAAATCATTCCTCACGACTTTTGAAAGTTACAATAATTGACCGATACAGTGAATATTGCGGCAGGTAAGGCCAGTTCGCCTTTAAGCTGTCAACCGGTTTCAGTGGACCATTCGCCATTACCTTTTGTGTTATTTGTTCGCCTTTGTAACTATTAATTGAATTCTCTAACCGAAAAACTATGCGTTGGCTTTTTTTCAGTCACTTATTGTCAGGGTTTTTCCATTATAAGAACATCCGGGTGGCCTCTGGAAAAAATATTCCAGTTCTGTTTTTTTTTTTTTTTTTTTTTTTTTGAGTTATATGTTAAGATTTCGATTTCCTGCAATTGTTGGATATGCTTCTCAAGATGTGTTTATCCTCCTTTTGGGATGTATTTCGTAAAATATATTTAATATACTTTCAGGTGAATCAGTAATATTTTTAGGTTACCCAGCTTCATTGTATCATTTCATATTCTTCATTTTTCTCTCTATTTCGCTTCGTAGAATTTAAACTTCTGCTTCAAATGACATTATTTATAATTTCTTCTTTACTTCTGTTATCTCTTAATTTTCTGTAAAAGAAAACTACTGTGCTGGCTTTGTCTGTCCGTCCGCACTTTAAGGTTCTGTCCACCAATTTTTCTGTCCGCACTTTTTCTGTCCGCCCTCAGATCTTTAAAACTACTGAGGCTGGAGGGCTGGAAATTTGTATGTTGCTCATCCACCATCCAATCATCAAACATACCAAATTGCAGCCCTCTAGCCTCAGGAGTTTTTCTTTTATTTAAGGTTAAAGTTAACCATAATCGAGCCTCGGTGGCTCAGTCGGTTACAGCAGCAGCTTCGGACTTCGTAGAGGTCTGTGGCGCGGGTTCAAAACCCGCAGCCGACTGGTCAGAGAGGCAGACACTTTGCTATCCGTGTAGACATCCCGGGATTATATATGTAATCAACGGATAGGTTTGCTTAAAAGCAAATGGATGTTACAGACTAAATACACACACAAAACAAAGCCACTACAACACCTTCTAAAAACATAACAAACATCTCACACGTCTCGAACTCTCGCCATACCCGCGCAATAACTTCGCTGCTGGGAAGAAAGGGCGTTGGGTCGGGTATGATACATGAAACATACGTACCGGGGTCTAAGCGATGTCAGGCAGGGCAGCTGATCGAGACCACAGGTCTACCCTCAAAGCCAAATCAAAAGTCCTTCAAAGAAGGCATCGTGCTTACCCCATACAAAAATGGGAATAAAAGCACGCTAAAAGAAGAAGAAGAAGAAGAAGAAAGTTAACCATAATCGTGCTTCTGGAGGCGATATAGGATATGCCACCACCGGGCCGTGGTTAAAGTTTCATGGGCCGCGGCTCATACAGCATTATACCGAACCACCGAAAGATAGATCTGTTTTCGGTGGCCTTGATTATACGCTGTAGCGGCTGTACAGAAAACTCGATTGCGCCGAAGAAACTTCGGCGCCTATTTTACTTGTTTATCATTTGCAGTAAATGCAGTGGCTCAATTGAATACCATGGAAATACAGCTTCCTTGAATATTAAGCAGTTATTTAATTCTTCAATGTTTTTTTTAAATGCCTTAGGTATTATTAAATACTGATATGTTTCTTAAAATGATAGAGAGCATAGTTAAATGAAAGTTTTGAAGCAATTAGGTAATCAGGTGAAGTAGAAATATCTGAAATAAATAAGATAATTTATCCCCTTTTACGAGCGAAAAACTACAAAAAATATATGACATTGATTAAAATAGAAAGTTTGGTGAGAATTCATCACTATATTTTTTTACGATTTCCTTTCATGAAATGACAAAAAAAAAAAATACGATAAAGCTGCTTAATTTTTTCCTGCTATGATACAAAAACATTGAAAGGCTTTAAGTATTTAATTAATGACAATAAGAAAATCCTCGCCCAGCAAGCAACTGAGTAATTATTAATGACACACGTAAGTGAAACGAGAATTAGAATGCTGTAGTCCCATAAGAACACTGAAATACTTCCTCTACATATTCCTGCCTGGTCAAAAGCTTGCGGCCAGTAATGGCTTAACGATTGGCAATTAAACTCGCAGCTTCCCTTGACTAAAGGTCATCCTGACCTCCATAATACAATTGGCATTTAATCCGGTTAGCAACAATTCCCTTTGTCCTCTCTCTGTCAATATCTCGATCGAATACCTTGGCCTGAATACATCGGGGCTCAGGGAGGATCAAGGTATTCTTCAGACCTCGGGTTAGATCATAACAGTGGTTGGGATTCTTTAGAATCAAGAGGGATTATCTCGTAGTAATTCGTATCGGCCGGATTCTATTTTCATCTGATTCCTTTGCAGCTTTGATTGAGGTAAAATTTATTTGGTAATAGTTTATTCAACGCTTCTGATCTCCTTATATTTAATTTTTGCGATAAATATTTGTTGGATTGTCTTGTTGATATTTTCGGATGGCAACAAAAAAGCCCAAAAGATTTTTCTGTACAACAGAGTCAGTCTTTAAATCCTTCTTCCTTTTATAAATGGATAAAGAGATTTTTTCTTTTTGCCATCCTCAATTCTCTGTGTCTTCGTTTCTTTCTCACATGGCCATTGTATACATTGTAGTTCGTATTGATTTCCAATCTTTTCTCATAAGAAAAGTTTGTACATTTTTAACTACAGCTTGTTTGAAAATAAGGGATGACTTGTATCTTATCATAGATATTAAATTGGGTTGCTATTTCCCGCCCAATTCTCACCATTTCTTTCTTAAGTAAATTGTTCATCTTGTTGTGTGCAAATTGGAAGACACATCTTGCAAGAATATGGTAAAACGTCTGTACTGTTGTTAGCCAGGTACTATACTGGTTCAGGCAGTAGCCTCAACATGTTGCAGTTGCCGGTAACTTCTTTGGTAGCATGTGCTAGTTACTAGAGGCCCCTAGCTAGCATATTGTAGCTATTAGATACTTCTCGACTAACAAGTAGCAAGAGGCCAACGAAATACTTCATGGATTTTCATATCATAGTTGCTAGATACTTCTTGGTTAGCATGAAACTGTTGCCAGATGCTTTTGGTTAGTATGAAACTGTTGCCAGATACTTCCTGGTTAGCATGAAGTAGTTTACAGACACTTCCAGAAACTTATTTTCTATCTTATAGCCACCAGGTACTTACTGAATCTTTGCTAACAAGTAATAATTGCTAGATACTTCCTGACTATGATGTAATTCTTGTCGAATATACTTTGTCTTTGCTTGTTATTATGGTAACTAGCCTGGTTGTGTAAACAGGAAGGTAGTGTGTTATGTATTCAGTTATTCTATATCTTGATTTATTGTCGTTTTCTTGATACTGTATACTAAAAGGAATTGTAAGAATAAATGAAATAGAAAATAAAGACAATTTGAAGAAAGCTTACAGTACCCGTTTGCTTAAGCGCGATCTCATTCCACCGGGAGATGAATAAACGCCACCGTTAATAAGGTTGCGAAAGATAATGAGTGCATTAATGTAGCATTTATAATGCATATTCCTCATTATATATGAAACGATAATACACATCCAGGATTAACGCTTCGCTGGGGTGGGGGGGTGTGGGAAGGTCATCATCATACTCACTAAATTAATGGTGCTACGATGCCTTCGCAATCAGGCTGACTCCCGGGCTGAGTAATTAAGCACATTATAGTCCGCATTCAAGCAATGGCTGATTGCATGCTTGTTGCAAGCATGGAGGGGGTGTTGGAACGGTGGGGGAGAGGATCCAAGAAGGGCTTAATGACTCCATTTTCTGGGTCTTTAAAGTGATGTCCAGGAATTCAGGAATTCTTAGCTTTAACGTAACGAGGGCTGGAATGAGCAGAGCTGAGATGACTGGAATGGGAATTTTTTTTCCAAGGGAATTACTTGCAAAGCGGCTCTTGTTTACTTAGTGTTTATACATATAATTATACGTTCAATGTAGTGTTAATTCGATTATGTTCACAAACGAAGTTCATAGTCGATGTTCTTTGAACATAATTCCTGAATAACTTTGAAATTCCAAGAGAGAGTTTTGGGTTCTGTTGCCAACAGGTAAGTAAAAATAAATAAATATGTAAAAGTATAAATAAATACATAAATAAAATATAAATATATAAATAAAATAAAAGAAGGAAGGTGATTCTACAGTTAAAAATGTCCTTTCTCGATTGCTCTGTGAGATATTGTTTACCTGAGAATGATCAAGTTTTTCCTTAGCACATTTTCAGAATATAATTTTGAAATATCTTTTAATCCACAATTAATATAAATCTGTGGTATACAATTGGTGTAGATTTTCCCAAAGACATTTCAACTATTTTGAAAATTAAAAAAAAATACTTGTCTTCCACTATCTTATCATATGAAAGTTTGAACTTTTAAAAAACAAAAATAAAAATAACACGTATAAATATTGCCATAATTTAAAAAAATTGCTTTGATAATCTTTAAAAGATTTCCTGAAAAATTTCTTACTACTTTACAATGTACTAAACGCCAAAATATGGCATAATTATTTGGAATTAACCCTCGGTACTTTCTGGTGCGTGGGTGGAACGATGTGGGGGCGGGGGAGGGGGTGAGATAGGGGTAAGCCATATTTTATGCACTAAGGGGATTAAACTTTCAGCCCAATGGAAGTTGCAAAATTACGATGATAAGAGTATTTTCGTGCTCTCTCTCTCTCTCTCTCTCTCTCTCTCTCTCTCTCTCTCTGCATCAGCATTCACTCGAAAAAAAATTCTTATTATTTTCATTGCACAAATTATGGGATCAATATCAATATATATATATATATATATATATATATATATATATATATATATATATATATATATACATATATATATATATATATATATATATATATATATAAATCTCTCTCTCTCTCTCTATCTATCTATATATATATATATATGTATGTATATATATATATATATATATATATATATATATATATATATATATATATATATATATATATATATATTTATACAAATGCAAGACATTACAGAATTAATCCTAACACCATCACGGACACATTTACAAAAAGACACCAAAAAACACGAAGAATTAAAAAAAAAATACTTAATAAAGATTCAAAGGGCCCCAAACCCTGGCCCCCCCACATTTGACTGAAGACTCCCCGATAAAAATCAGATGAAGCTTCACAAACATTCCATCACCAGGCCCTGGAAAAGTTTTTTTTACACAGTATCTCAAAATGAAATTCCTGGAAATGACAGAGAATTCGTTGTCCATAAAAGAAGGGCGCTTGTGCTGTGCTGGTATATGAGTGAGGAGGGAAGGACAGCAGTGGCTGCTCTCTGTGAAATTTATTTATGATTTTTATTTTTTTTATTCATGTTATTTCGTCCAATTTTCCCTCTGTTCTTTCTCAGAGATTTAAATTTCAAAGCGCTCTTATTTACATTCCTAAATGAATGCAGTCTATCCTCATTTATATATTCTTATGAACACGGATTACATTGACTGATGACTATAATGGCAAGAACAGGGACTAAAATGTTAGTCAGGGACTATAATTTTCGCGTGTCAGGAATGTGAACTATCCTGTTTGCCTGTCAAGAATATGGGCTAGAATGTTCTTCTGTCAAGACTTTGAACTGTCCTGTTTGTCTGTCAAGAATATGGGCTAGAACGTTCTTCTGTCAAGACTTTGAATTATAATGTTCGTCCGTCAAGAAGACGGATTCTAAAGTTCCACCATCAAGGACGTAGGTTACAATGGAGTACAATGTTAGTCCTTTAGGAACGTGGACTATAGTGTTCATCTGTAAGAACATAGGCTACAATGTTCATCTTCCTGTCGTCCTAGAACATGGGTCTATTACTTTTTTCTGCCCAAAATCACGGACTGTTAAGTTGATATCTCATGAATATGGTTTATATTGTTCGTTTATCAAGCTTATGGACTGTTTTGTACGTCTATCGACAACATGGTCCATAATGTTTGCCTTCTTTTCCTCACTTTCGTTTTCTGATAGATGAATCTCAACTGTTCATCTTTTTACACTTTGCTTTTGTTTTCCTCGGATTAGGCCTAGTTAAGGAATTAAAGTACTTATCCCATTGGTCTTTGCTTTTAAAATTAATGCAATTTTTTTGTCTAGGGATAGACACCTCCTCCTGTCAAGCCTAGGAATTATTGCTGTTATTGTTTTCGATTGATCTGGCTTTATGCCAGCACGGGCTCTTGCTCACAGAGCAGCCCGTAAGCCTAGGACTAGCATTCGTCATCAAAAAAGTGAAGATATTCTGTGATCCCCCATACTAACTTTGAAGGACATTCAGCAAGACTTTGTACAACTTGTAAAAGCACCTAAAGGTGGTCTCTACAAGCCAGGGAGGCGTCCAGTAGCCTCTCAATAACTTGCGAAGGCGTCAGCGGTACAGTAAACGCACCTGGATGTATTCTGTATAACCAGTAAAGGCAATCATTGATAGCCTCCATAACAAGAGAAAGGCAACCAGTCGTATTATCTGTGACAAGGGGAAGGTATCAAAGACATCTCTGAAAGTAGCTAAGACAACCTGTGGTTCTCGGTTGGTACTCTCTGTAACCATCGACAGAGAAGAGTGACACTTTATACATCTAGTAAACACACCTGGCCTCGTTCTCTACAGCCCTCCCTCTCAATGGCTATTGAAGACACCAGCTGGTACTCTTCACAAGCAGTGAATCTTCACAAGCAACGAAGGCAAACAATGGAACTTGACATCTTCAGCAAGCATTGATCAGCCCTCAAGGCTGGAGCACTCGGTGTCTCTATGGCATCAATCCTGAGCTGAAAGTGCCTATGGCGTTTGAAGCTGCGCATTTGACACCTTTATTCCATTTAAAGGCCCCACAGGGGCCCTATGCAATGGATGCTAACTTGGTTAGAGAGGAATTGTGTTCCTGGAGGTCAGTTTAACCGCCAGTGAAGGGAGACCAAGGGTTTAATTGGCAATCGTTAAACCATTACGTACCGTGAGGTTGGTTCTGAAGGCATTCCCGCCGTGGTTTATGCAG
>NC_089770.1:6546000-6548500 GCF_040412425.1 Macrobrachium rosenbergii | reverse complement strand
CTCAAAATTCCAACAAAGAAAAACCTACCCCTTGACTCATATAAAATCATGAAAGCAATTCATTTTGCAAAGTACTTCCAATACATTCACCCTCATGACGCGCGGCAGAGCAAACTAATCCCCTTGCATTATGCAATCGCGTAAATCAATAATCCCTTCTTTTTTATCTTCAAAACGCCAACGGATAAAAAAAAACCTACATCCTAAATCATATAAAATCATGAAAGCATTTCCTTTCGAAGCCCTCCCAACACATTCTACTCTCTCGCAGTAGAACAAACTAATCCCCTTGCATTATGCAATCGCGTATAACAACTACCCTTCTTTCGCCGTATCTCAAACCTTCGTTGCCATGAGTCATGGGGTTGAAATCCGAACGGGAAACTCTTCCATTCACTGGGCTTTGATCTCAAAGTCAATTAGATTTAGGCGAGGCAAAAATGATAATGCGTTCCAATGCGACCCTCAATTGAATTTCGCCTCCTTCATCAAATAAAGTGGGATATCAGTCAGATGAGAGAGAGAGAGAGAGAGAGAGAGAGAGAGAGAGAGAGAGAGAGAGAGAGAGAGAGAGAGAGAGAGAGAGAGTAATTATAACTCGGTGTGGATGTGTGCGGTTTACCAAGATGCTATACGCCATTCTTTCATTTCAACTACGAGGATATACAAAAGAGAGCTAGTGAAACAGAGAGAGAGAGAGAGAGAGAGAGAGAGAGAGAGAGAGAGAGAGAGAGAGAGAGAGAGAGAGAGAGCACACCAAATGCATGGTTTACCGACTTATATTGTCATTCATTTTTTTTAACTTATTAAAGGGATTAGAACAAAGCTTTCACACACACACACGCACACACACACACACACACACAGAGAGAGAGAGAGAGAGAGAGAGAGAGAGAGAGAGAGAGAGAGAGATAGCCCACATGCATGGTTTGGACCCGTACAATAATTCATTATTTTTTATAAGCTAAACCAGTGAAATAGAGAGAGAGAGAGAGAGAGAGAGAGAGAGAGAGAGAGAGAGAGAGAGAGAGAGATGTACTCTAAAAATAAAAAAAAAAAGAGATACAGTAAGCCAAATTATTCTTTACTTTATCACCAAGCTATAATCTCTTCACCTAAAGGTAATGGCTTTAAAAGCTGCCAGCCTTCAGTGTATGCACACGGAGTGAGTCTGCGAGCCCACCCCTTGTCGTATCACAGCTCGAGGGGAAAGAGTAGCAAATCTCTATTGTTAATTGTTGCCAACTCACGCTCCTTAGTTTACGTGCCATTATTATTATTATTATTATTATTATTATTATTATTATTATTATTATTATTATTATTATTATTATTAATGCTAATATAGTATTATTATTATTTATTATTATTATTATTAATATTAATATGCTAATTATTATTATTATTATTATTATTATTATTATTATTATTATTATTATTATTATTATTATTTGTGAAAAAATCCACACTGGTGTAAATGTAACATATATTAGAAATATATTTACATTTACACCATTGTGGATTTTTTCACCATTTTAGTGAATCTTATTATTATTATTATTATTATTATTATTATTATTATTATTATTATTATTATTATTACAAAGAAAGGCAAAGTAATAGCCTCGCAGTCTCTTATATGCAAATGACATTGCTCATAAATAAATGTCTTGTAATGCTTTAATCGATCTTCTACGATATTGCAAACACCATCGTCCATTTCCACAAGACATTTAGATGACGAATGGACTCCCAAACGTCTTCGCTATTTTCTAATAATCTGTTCTTCTCTATTTATGCGTTCTTCTTCATTTATTTCTTGCTATTCGTAAAATTCATACTCTCATGCGAATTTCGAGGAGAGAGGTCATTCTATTAATCTGTGTGTCAGTATTATCGTCGTAAGTTTTTATTAGTTTTCTGTAAAAGAAAACTATCGTGACGGCTTTGTTTGTTAGCCCTCAGATCTTAAAAACTACCGAGGCTAGAGGGCTGCAAATTGGTATGTTGATCATCCACCCTCCAATCATCAGACATACCAAATTGCAGCCCTCTAGCCTCAGTAGTTTTTGTTTTATTTAAGGTTAATGTTAGCTATAATCGTGCTTCTGGCAACGATATAAGCTAGGCCACCACATGTCTGTGGTTAAAAGTTCATGGGTCGCGGCTCATACAGCATTATACCGAGACCACCGAAAGAAAGATCTATTTTCGGCGGCCTTGATTATACGCTGTGCAGAAAACTTGATTGTGCCGAAGAAACTTCGTCACATATTTTACTAGTTTCTTTTTAATTCTATTGTCGTGGTAGTATAGGACATGTGTACTAAGCCATGACGCAAATAATCTTCTATCATTTTTGTAATTTTTCTAAATTTTTAAGATTTAATTTTATTTAAAATAAAAGAAAAAATAATGATCTTTTGTAATTTTTATATCATACAGAATTACGATAATAATGTTTCACAATTTATGTTCAGTTATATAAAGAATAATAGAG
>NC_089770.1:6531000-6543500 GCF_040412425.1 Macrobrachium rosenbergii | reverse complement strand
TGAGGCTGAAATGTTTTTCATTTATAAAAAAAAAAAAAAGACTGTCATTGAAATTCCACTCGCGTATGTGATTCACTTAGCTTTTATTGAGGAAGACGCTTTTGTTCAATAACAAAAGAACATCGACAAAACAGAGGTGAATATCAACTTCCTATTCCGTAATTCTAAAAAGATGAATAGATATATTTTCCATACAAGACTTTATTTTACTATCGTATTAATCTGAGCAAGCGTGAAGCATCAAAAATAATTCCCTCTAACAACGCTCTTTCTAAGGTAAGTTTCGGGAAATTTTAGTCAATTTTCTTGTTGCCGGGAAAATTATAAGTTTTTCTTATTTGAGGAGGAATATAAAAACATCTTGATGTGTGTAATCTATACACACACATACACACACACACACACACATATATATAAATATATATAGATATATATATATATATATATATATATATATAAATTATATATAAGATTTATATATAAATATATTAGTATATATATATATATATATATATATATATATATATATATATATATATATATATATATATATATATATATAAACAAATGCATTTCTAACACCAAAAACTAGGTATTTCAAAATCCAACAAGAGCTAAGAGATTGAAATAGTCTCATTAGTGATCCCACAATCTTTCTTTTTTTTTTATCTAGAAGCCAATAATTACAAACCCCCCTCTATCTCATTAAGAAATCAAAAGATAAGGTTTCTAATTAGGGACCTGTGCTCTATAGAGAGAGAGAGAGAGAGAGAGAGAGAGAGAGAGAGAGAGAGAGAGAGAGAGAGAGAGAGAGGATGTATTTACCTCTGGAGGTCAGTTCGAGTGGAAATATATTTCCTTTTGAGTATTTCAACTTTAAGGAGTAATTATTGGTCAGTAAAAGCTTTAGTTGCTAAACTAGTATTTTATCATCTTGCACTGAGTGATGTCATGGCAATCTAGGTTCGTATGTACTTTAGAGCTCTATTTTAGATTTAAAAGAAAACAAACAGAAATAATAGACAAATGAATGGCTATACATCTTTAATTAGATAATTAGTAAAACAGGGAAATAGTTGACCCCATACATACCCACATAATACCTACATACATGCATGCATACATACGCACACACACATATGTATATATATACATATAAATATAAATATATCTATATATATACATACATACATACATATATATATATACATACATACATATATATACATACATACATATATATATATATATATATATATATATATATATATATAGTATATATATATATATATATATATATATATATATGTGTGTGTGTGTGTGTGTGTGCATGTGTGTGTGCGTGTGTGCGTAAATGTGCGTACGAGGTGCTGAAGGTTCCAAACACGAAAACCCAACATCTATAACGATGAATTTCCTCTCCCATCTTTATAGAGAGAGAGAGAGAGAGAGAGAGAGAGAGAGAGAGAGAGAGAGAGAGAGAGAGAGAGAGAGAGTTCAGTGTCACCGCTCGAGGAGCAAAAAAAAAAATTATAAAAAAAGATTCGGGGTTATGCAAGGAATTTCCATTTATATCGAATGGAAATAAAATCTCGCCCTGTCCTCGGCAGTGTGTGGCGTCAGGCTAATTGCAAAGCACGTCCGGAATTCGCAGGATTTGCAATATTCTCGTCTAGCGTGACAGAAAGAATATTAAAAAAAAAAATTGGGAGTATTCGTTTTTGGAGTTATTTTTTCTAATG
The DNA here is from genome assembly GCF_040412425.1 of Macrobrachium rosenbergii. Lineage (NCBI taxonomy): Eukaryota > Metazoa > Arthropoda > Malacostraca > Decapoda > Palaemonidae > Macrobrachium > Macrobrachium rosenbergii. The sequence goes on along the minus strand of NC_089770.1, from coordinate 6,541,758 downwards.
GCGGAGGCATTATTTAATTTTGCGATTTCTCGCCGAGTGCCAATATAGTATTTAATTGCTGTGACTGGGTCATATTTTGTTTAGTTGGTGTATTGAGTTTTTTTTTTTTTAGTGATGGCCGAGTGATCTTGCGTTGCTCTGTTTTGAAGGATAGACACACATATATATATATATATATATATATATATATATATATATATATATATATATATATATATATATATATATATATATATATATATATAAACTGGATCATGAAAATATGGAACGATGAATATTACATAAATAAAGGAAAATCCCTGGAAGGAAAGAGAAACAATGGAATGCTGTAAGGCCTTTCGACTTGTAGTTCTTACATTATATATATATATATATATATATATATATATATATATATATATATATATATATATATATATATATATATATATATATATATATATATATATATATATACATACATATATCAAAGTGTATACAAGCCTACTCGTCCCTTCCTAATATCTAAAGGACTCAACACCCATTTCGTGTGAAGTTCACGCCCCAAGCGATTGATATAACCTCACCCTTGATCCTTCCAGCATATAGAGGCTTTCTGAACAGCATATTAGTGTTGCCTGGTTGAGAGCGTGAATGGTGGACCACGTCTCTCTCTCTCTCTCTCTCTCTCTCTCTCTCTCTCTCTCTCTCTTGTGTCTATAGTGTATATCGTTCTTAATTATAGTATGTATCGTTCTTAGATACGTTTTTTGTTAAAGTTTGTTTGCTTTTAACAATGGTGAATTGATTTTAACGACGTGCAATGATAATGCTGGCTTTTTATCATTGTACATCGTTAAAATCAATTCACCGTTGTTAAAAGCAAATAAACTTTAATTTAAAACGTAATTAAGAACGATATATATTATGGACACAAAGAGAGAGAGAGAGAAGAAAGAGAGAGAGAGAGAGAGAGAGAGAGGAAGAGAGAAAGAGAGAGAGGAGAGAGGTCCACCATTCAATTGCTTGGACTAATCTCTCTCTCTCTCTCTCTCTCTCTCTCTCTCTCTCTCTCTCTCTCTCTCTCTCTCTCTCCAGTCTTGACCATTAAATTAATCTACAAAGGATTATTTTGTATAGATTTTTAAAAATTATCTTTTTTGCATCGAATGAATTACGATAACAAATAGTCTCTGAACTATTTAGTTACTAAAGAGGTTATCATTACAGTATATTGAACTATAGGTTATTATATACATTACATTTCTGTAAGTTATTTATATTTTTATTTATTTATTTATTTTATTTATCTTTTATTTGTTTATTAGGAGTTTTCTTCATTCATCTGATTTTTTTTACCTGCTAGATTCTATTCCATTTCGTTTTCCTATTTTGTATTTTGTTTCTCGAAAACAGTACTTTCCCATTTAGGCAGTCTCATGAAAATACAAAAATAAAAAAGAATAATGTGTTGGTAGACGTAACGATAAGCAATAAAAGAAGCAATACAAGTACTTGGAAAAGTAGATTAGGCATTACGCTCGTTGCAGAGAGAGAGAGAGAGAGAGAGAGAGAGAGAGAGAGAGAGAGAGAGAGAGAGAGAGAGAGAGAGACAAAAAAGGATTTTGATGGCGTTTCTATTGTTTATCTTTAATCCAGGATACTTTTAAAAAAACCTGCACTGAAGTCAGCTCCCAGAACGTAAAACTTTGCCTAAGACAGAGTATTGTTTCATGATGGATGGAGGATTCAACCTAACTTAACCTCAGGTTATTTGTCATTCGGAATATAATGATTTTATACCACTGATTTTAGAGACACTGAGCGTCGAACTTTTTTTCCCCACAACATCGATGTGATTTTTGATTATGACGACTTTGACTTTCAAAGAAGATCGGATTGATTCTATTGAAGTTAACGTGTGATAGATCATAACGGCAGCTTAGGCCTTGAATATGGAAAATATTCCGGATGATCTTAAAATTCAGAGACTTTGCTGTTGATTGATAACGTCATCAAATTATAAAAAACAATCTTTGATTACTGACAGATCTGTCATTGATAGCCTGTCATCAGCTCGAAATGAAGGATTACTGCCAACTCTTTTATAGCCTGTATTGATGGATTTATTTTAGGCCGTATGACCGATGTCACTTCATAAAAGATTATTTAAACGGTTTCCTAAAATTAAAACATTATTTTTCTTGTCTCGCCTACACAGTCACCTTAAGCATATTGTAATCAAAGGACTGATTCCAATAATTCGAGATGTTAATCTCTGTCTTCCCCAACTCATCGTTGCATCAAACCTGTTCAATAGATTTACTGAACAAAAAGGAAGGTTACTTGAACGACTGGAATTATTTTAAATGAAAATCTCTGTTACATACCACCCTGTTTTAAATGTCTACCTGTTATTAGTTGTATGAATGCACAGAACAATTGTGCAAGTGATCTAGTTTAATTCATATCTGCATGTATATATATATATATATATATATATATATATATATATATATATATATATATATATATATATATTAATATACTGTATGTTTATATATATATATATATATATATATATATGTATGTATATACATATACTGTATATACATACATACATACATACATACATACATTACTACTGCTGCTAACGCAATCACCATTAATAACAGCTGGACTACTTATAACAATAAATATCTCTATATAAACAAAATCATAACGAAGTTACTGTTTTGCATCCAAGGATTACAAATGATTAAGAATAAAGTACAGATGAGCCCTGGTAATTAGACGCACTTTAAATCATAAAACCTTTGAAAGTGTTATTTTTACATTACACGAATGTGATTCTTTTCGTAAAACCAGTTTACGTATATGATATTTATGTCTGATTATAAGTCTATTAGCAATGGTTTTGAAAAGTGGTTTTTTATGGCTATATATGATCGAAGTGACGAGAGAGAGAGAGAGAGAGAGAGAGAGAGAGAGAGAGAGAGAGAGAGAGAGAGAGAGAGAGAGATCAATGGAAAGTATTCCGTTATTCAACTGACGTTTGTATTATTTAAAAGAACAGAGAGAGAGAGAGAGAGAGAGAGAGAGAGAGACTAGCTATATAATGAAAAGTATTCCTGTTATTCAACTGACGTTTGTATTATAGAAAACAACGAGAGAGAGAGAGAGAGAGAGAGAGAGAGAGAGAGAGAGAGAGAGAGAGAGAGAGAGAGAGAGAGAGAGAGAGAGAATAGATTATCTAATGAAAAGTATTCCAGTTTTTCATCTGAGCAATTTGTTTTAACGTTCTAATAAATTTAACTCGATTTGCAAAAGAGATAAACAAAAACAAATTCACTTTAACCTACTGATAAATTCACGTGTAAAGAGATTCATGTATTCCTTTCAAGCATGTCTGATTAATAAATGTATATTACTCGTATATTTTTCGAAATTCTTAAAAAAAATGAGACATTTCATTTGTTTATACTTTTTATCGATGAATATAATTTATTCTTTGAAATATAAATGATATATCTGGAGAAATTTCGGATCTATTTTTATTAATTTAATTTTAAATTCATTGTTAATCTATCAGGAAAGAATTAATTTGCTTACGGTATTTTTTTTATCTACAGACGTAATTTATTATATGGAATTTGAATGATTTTTTGGAGTACTTTCCTGGTGCATTTTTATGAATTTATTTTCTAATTCAGCTATTACAGTATCAGGAAACAGTTAATTTACTTATAGTATTTTTTTCGTATCTACAGATACAATTTATCCTATTTAATATAGATGATTTTTTGGAGTACTTTCCTGATGCATTTTTGTCAATTTATTTTTCAAATCCGTTATTACTCTATGAGGACACATTGTATTTGCTTATGGTATATATTTTATTTTTGTATCTACAGATATAATTTATTCTATGGAATATAGATGAATTTTCGAAGTACTTCCCTGAAGTATTTTTATCAATTTATTTTTCAAATCCGTCATTACTGTATCAATACCAGCCAATATACATAGCAATATTTCATACCAGGAGTATAGCATGACTAACAGTACACGACCAGTGATCATTGTTTGTTAACAGCCCGCAATTAACAATCAGTAATTACCCTGTCTATCAAACTACTATCAGACTATACACAAATTCGTAGATCTTTAATTGAATCTGATTGGCTGCCTTTAATGTAGCTTTGCATTTTTAGGCATTTTATCTGTTTCCAGTTAAGGCCATTACATTTCAATTACGAGCGCCCCAGCTTCCAATAGAGCTATAAATTGCAAAATAGCGACATCCCCCAAAACCAGAGATGATTGAAAGGGACAAAGAGTGCGGCAGAACGGAGGTATTTTGGTCAGATTCGTAAAAATTCTGTTTTTATTCAAGTATTCAATCGATTTTTTTTTTTTTGCAAAAAGATGAATTTTTTCAGTTCAAATATTTTTTTTTTTACTTTTTTGCCTACTGATTATTTTTTTTTTTGCAAAAAAATTATTTTTTTCAGTTCAAATGATTTTTTTTTTCACTTTTTTACCTACTGATTACTTAAAAAAAAATTTTTTTTGCAAAAAGATGATTTTTTTCAGTTCAAATATTTTTTCTTACTTTTTTACCTAATGATTAATAAAAACTTTTTTTTGCAAAAAGATGAATTTTTTCAATTCAAATATATTTTTTTACCTTTTTTTTGCAAAAAGAATATTTTTTTCAGTTCAAATATTTTTTTTTACTTTTCTACCTCTACTGATTAATAAAAAAATTTTTGCATAAAGATGAATTTTTTCAATTAAATTTTTTTTTACTTTTTTACCTACTGATTAATATAAATTTTTTTCCAAAAACATTATTTTTATGAGTTCAAATATTTTTTTTTTTCCTGCTGAGTTGGTACATTAATCAAGGACGATCTTGCTATTCGGGCATAAACCATAGTATAATGAGAAAACTAATTCTGAGAAACTTTGCCAAGAACAACATTTTGAGGAGACTATGAGTAGCCAGATGGAAGGATATAGTGAGAAATTGTACTACATGATATATTACAGAAGTTCTATATATAGCTGAGATAAAGAATTCAAGATGTAGATGGCTTGGACATGTCCTTCGTCCTACCCCAGGGAGAACAGCTCGTGATAGCGTGGAGATTTGTGGAAGATAAAGCACAGGATGATGATGATGATGATGATTATTATAATTTCTTTATTTTTTAACTTTATTAATATGTTTATCTCTTTATTTATTTATTTGTATGTTTATATATTTATAAAGATACGTATCGATGTAGAACGTTCATAATGTTAAATCTAGACAAATCTGAATCATATACTACTAAACAGTAATATTATTATTATTATTATTATTATTATTATTATTATTATTATTATTATTATTATTATTAGTTATATTAAAATTAGTTACATTACCGCAGGTAAAACTTACTCAGCTGACCCAAATAACACACGATAAGAACAACAATAAGAGAGTAAATGAATTTATCTCAACCAAACACACCACTATTAGTGTTTATCCCCGGTGCCTCGTTGTTGTCAACAACAACATCTACACCGTGCTCGGAAAACACACAGTAATTGCTGGACCGGTACGCGAGCGGAGTTCTTTAGTAGTGGGAGCCGACATTAAGTAAAATGGATGGTGGGAGATAACGTCTTGATACGGTGTGGTCTATGGAGAGAGAGAGAGAGAGAGAGAGAGAGAGAGAGAGAGAGAGAGAGAGAGAGAGAGAGAGAGAGAAGATCCAAAGGTGTTAAAGAAAAGAGTGAAGATCCAAAGGTGTTAAAGAGAGAGAGAAAGGCAAAGTGTCTTCAGAGAGAGAGAGAGGAGGACCTTCAAGTCCCAAAAGTGTTAAAATAGTAAGAAGAGAAGTGTCTACACACATATGCACACACACGGAGAGAGAGAGAGAGAGAGAGAGAGAGAGAGAGAGAGAGAGAGAGAGAGAGAGAGAGAGAGAGAGAGACTTTTCTAAGTCCCAAAAGTGTTAAAATAGTAAGAAGAGCAGTGTCTACACACATATGCAAAGAGAGAGAGAGAGAGAGAGAGAGAGAGAGAGAGAGAGAGAGAGAGAGAGAGAGAGAGAGAGGACCTTCAAGTCCCAAAAGTGTTAAAATAGTAAGAAGAGCAGTGTCTACACACATATGCAAGAGAGAGAGAGAGAGAGAGAGAGAGACAGAGAGAGAGAGAGAGAGAGAGAGAGAGAGAGAGAGAGAGAGAGAGAACCTTCAAGAGAAGTGTTAAAATAGTAAGAAGAGCAGTGTCTACACACATATGCACAGAGAGAGAGAGAGAGAGAGAGAGAGAGAGAGAAATTTAAGAAGAGAAGGACCTTCAAGTCCCAAAAGTGTTAAAATAGTAAGAAGAGAAGTGTCTACACACATATGCACAGAGAGAGAGAGAGAGAGAGAGAGAGCTAACTTTGGAGATCCAGAGATAAAAGTAAATACGATAAAATCTAAAGCCGATCAGCTGTTATTAAAACGAAAACCCCAGCTACTCTCTCTCTCTCTCTCTCTCTCTCTCTCTCTCTCTCTCTCTCTCTCTCTCTCTCTCTGCCCATCCCATTTTCTAAAAAAAAAATCAGTCTTTTGTTGCCTTTCAAAAACTGAATAACATAAAAACGATAATTTCTAATACATCACTTCACTTTAATAATATTGATAGAATTTTTATATGAATAAATTTTTTTATTCTTCAATTGCCTGGCACGCTGCCAGTCTGCCTGATTTTTTTTTTATTAAAGACAAACTATATCATTTTTCTCAGATTTAAGTTTCTATTGCTGCATACAAACTCTCTTCAAGTCCAAAGAAAAAATAAATCCTTTTTTCTCGATATACTGTAAACAGAATTAACTAGTAAATAAAATGGTATGAGTTTATTCAGGGCAAGTTAGAGACGTTTCGTCACATTTAAATTTTCTATGATTGCACACAGAATCTCTAAGTCCAAATAATAATAATGTCTATTTTTTTTAAATATTGAGAACTTATTTAAGGAAAACTAAATACAAATAAAAATAACAAGTATTTTCTTTTGAAATATTGTAGACAGACTTCTAGAACAAAAAATATTATAGGGAAATTTATTCAAGGTAAAGTGAATACCCCTTTTTTTTCAAATTCAAATTCCCATTACACCTACAGGATCTCTCCCTCCAAGTCCAGAGAATTAAAATAATAATAAATCTTTTCTTTCTGAAATATCCAGAAGTCTGAAGACAAAGGAAAAATATATATCAAGTAAAAAATAAAAATAATAAAAAGGCTCTTCTTTCTGAAATACCCAGAATTCTGAAGAACTAAAAAAAATATATCAAGAAAAGAATAAGAATAATGATAAACCCTTTCCTTCTGAAATACCCAGAAGTCTGAAGATATATATAAATATATATATATATATATATATATATATATATATATATATATATATATATATATATATGTATATATATATATATATATATATATATATATATATATATATATATATATATATATATCAATAAAGAATAAAAATAATAATAAGCCTTTTCTTGAAATACCCAGAAGTCTGAAGAACTATAATATATATATATAATATAATATATATATATATATATAATATATATATATATATATATTATTATATATCGATAAAAGCCTTTCTTTCTTCTAAAAAAATATATCAAGAAAAGAATAAAATAATGATAAACCCTTTCCTTCTGAAATACCCAGAAGTCTGAAGATAAAAAAACATATATATATATATATATTATATATATATATTTATATATATATACATATACAGTATATACATATATATAAAGAAAAGAATAAAAATAATAATAATAAACCTATTCCCTCTGAAATATCCAGAAGTCTGGAGGGCGAGGAAAAAAAAAATATTGGACGAAAAAGGATGAAATAACCTTACCTCAAATCAGGTATCTATTGACTGCAGGTCCTTGTGGGGCCTCCCGTATCGATTCCTGTGATAGGACTCGGCTCTCGTTCTTAAAGGATATTAAACTTGAGGGTCCTCGGGGGGCCCTTCTGTCGCGGTCAGCCGAGGGGACTCCGGCGTCCTTCGCCATTTAACTCGTCGGATAGGATTTACAGAGTAGCGGGGACCAATATGGTAGGATGGAAGGGCGAGGTATGAAAATGTGAAAAGAATTGGTAATGTTCTTTTCTCTCTCTCTCTCTCTCTCTCTCTCTCTCTCTCTCTCTCTCTCGTTTTTCCGAAGCAGAAAAACTATGAAATTGGTAATTTGTTTATTCTTTCTCTTCTCCTTCCCCTGTTCTGCTCTCCTCTCTCTCTCTCTCTCTCTCTCTCTCTCTCTCTCTCTCTCTCTCTCTCTCTCGTTTTTGCAAAGCAGAAAAACTATGAAATTGGTAATGTCATTGTTTTCTCTTTCTCCTCGTTCCCCTGCTTCCACTCTCTCTCTCTCTCTCTCTCTCTCTCTCTCTCTCTCTCTCTCTCTTTTTTTGTGGAGGTCAAGGGCTAAGTGAGTAGGCTCACTTCTGAAGTGTGGAGTTCGAATCCTTAGCAATGGTGGAACCATTTTGGATTGCTCTGTTTAGCACGTTGTGCTAAATTTAGCAAATTTATCAGAAATAGCATTAACGACCAGTCGTTTGTCTGTCAAATTATATATAATATTATAACATAATGGAAACTGACAGGGCCTCACCAGCCAAGTCTGTCTGTCTATCTGTCGATTATACTTATTTTTCTGACGAGCTTAAATATGATAATAATAAAAAAAAAAATTCAAATTATCTTTGTAAAAATAAAGTAAGAAATATACAAACATTTGGAGTCTGTAAGACAAAAAGACAATACGAATAATTTCCTACTTAACTCTGTAAAAGAAATTAAAGTAAAACTACATACTTTTAAAGTCGCTATATTACCTTGTTGACGTGAATGCTATATAACATTCTACTCTGCTGAGCATTTCAATATACAGGTAATATTTGGGATCTCGAATATTCACGCATGTTGAATAACAATATCGAAAACTGTCTGAAGCGACGGAAATTTGAAATTTTCATATTTGTTATTTGTGGACTGTCTTCATTCCCTTATCTTTTATTTTTATTTTCCTACTCAGTCGCTCATTGTGCCTGTCTCTGTGCTTGCGTCTTCATTTTCATCCTCATTTTTTTATTATTAATCTGTCATGTCTATTTCTCAACATATTTAGTTTTTATTATTACTTTTTTTTTTTTTTACAATTTACGAAATTTTCTAATGACGACTCGGTAGATATGTGGATTGGTTTCTCTTAAGGTGAAAAGAACTTTTTCTTAAAATTCTTTTTAAAAATGAAAAGAAATGGGTTAAAAGTGGCTTATAAATTGGGATCATAGGCCATAACATTAAATGCAATCCATCTCAATCCTCATACGATTTGATACATAACGTTCTCGTATATACGTACACTGTATATGTATATGTAAATGTGTATATAAGTATATATATATATATATATATATATATATATATATATATATATATATATATATATATATATACATATTGCATCTAAAGCCTCAATAAGTCTTGCCTAAAAGTCGTAAACATATTGTAGCACGCTGACATGCAGCGTAAATGAAAATGCATAAGCTGTCAAACTGTCAAATGATTAATCTATACTGACGTTGTTCCATAAGGGATGTTTCTTCGATATATTATGAGTTAGGTGTCATTTATGTAGTGTAGTTATCCTTTACATATTACCATAGTCCCTGGATAAATGGGACAACATTTTCTTCTTTATTTTCATTTTTTTTCTTTTTCAGCATCCGCTATTGATTTCCTTAGTTATATCAAAATGGTAATTTTAGAGATTTATAATACCCTGAAAAGAATTTATATTCGGCAGATGCAGTTATCGATTATAAATCCCCTTAGTGTAAGTTGTTCCCAAAGTATAGAGTATATATGAAATTAAATTATGTATATATATGTATGTGTATATATATATATATATACAGTATATATATATATATATATATATATATATATATATATATATATATATATATATATATATATAGATAGATAGATAGATAGATAGATATATAGATAGATATATATAGATAGATAGATAGATAGATAGATAGATAGATATAGACACACAATAGATATATATATATATATATATATATATATATATATATATATATATATATATATATATATATATATATATATATATGCTGGTAGGAGGATAAATGTAAGAGAGAGAGAGAGAGAGAGAGAGAGAGAGAGAGAGAGAGAGAGAGGGGCTATTGTATTTCATATCACCAGTTGTAAACGTAAATGTTGGCATAAACTTTGCACACGCACTCGCCCACAATCGCCCCCTCCCACTCTCCCACTCCCAACCACCTCCAGCAACGCGCCCCCAAACGAGAAAAAGGTTCAATAAACCCTGCAAATTTAATTTCGTGTCAACGCGATCATAAAGACGAAGTAATGGTTTGTTCTCCTTTTTTATGGTCGTTCGTTGTACTTCTGTGGAAAGAGTTAATTAAAAATTTTTTCAATATGTGGCCTTTTGAGTTTATGACGTAACAATTATATTCTACGAATGACTGGGGTTAAAAAAATATGGTATTCGCTCATTGCTCGGATAAATAGTACTGTAAGTTTTCGGTAGCTTTGTAATATTCAACTGTAACGATATATGATTGGCTTTTTACCTTCATGAACTGACTCACAAACAAACACAAAAACACGCATGTTTTAAATAACTGAAAAGA
>NC_089770.1:6518500-6526000 GCF_040412425.1 Macrobrachium rosenbergii | reverse complement strand
AACGCGTTCATTTAGAGTATGATGACAGTTGCAGGGGAGTAATTGCTGAAATTAGTTGTAATGCAAGTGAGTCAAATTAGTTGTAATGCAAAAGGGTCGAATTATTTGTAATGCAAAAGGGTCGAATTATATGTAATGCAAAAAGAGTCGAATTATTTGTAATGCAGTGAGTCAAATTAGCTGTAATGCAAATAAGTCAAATTAGTTGTAATGCAAGTGAGTCAAATTAGTTGTAATGCAAATAAGTCAAATTAGTTGTAATGCAAATGAGTCAATAACAGTTGCAGGTGCATAGCTGCAGAAATTAGCTGTAATGCAAGTGAGTCAAATTAGTTGTAATGTAAATGACTCAAATTAGTTGTAATGCAAATGAGTTAAAATTATTTATAATGCAAATGAGTCAAATTAGTAGTAATGCAAATGAGTTAAATTAGTAGTAATGCAAATGAGTCAAATTAGCAGTAATGCAAATGAGTCAAATTAGTTGTAATGCAACTAATGAAGATAGAATTATGATAGAAACAATAAAAGGTTGTCGGAAAATAAATGTAATTTTTGTTAAAACTTACTTCTTCTTTACAAGAATGAAGATAAAAACATTAAGAGTTTGCTGGAAATTATACATAATTTTTTTAGGAAATGACAAGCAAAAACTTGGATCCCGGCGTAAAAAGCTCATCCAAAACAGAAACGGGAGTATTAAGAAAGTACCAAAAGGTTGTTGGGAAAATATACACGAATTTTGTAAGGAAATGACAAACAAAAATGAATCAGATCTCTGCGTTTCCTTAGCAATTGACCTTTTTTATTCATTTATTTTTCTTTTGCTGGAAACGCTTTTGTTCAAAGGGAGCCAAGCCTTTGACAATAAAAGTTAATGAGCTGTGAAATGCCAAGTAGCGAGGCAGAGACGCTGCTGAGTCCGTTTCAGTGGATGTCGTTTAACAAAAGTACCCAGGCAGACGGATACAAATTTTCTCGAGCCTTTGAGAGATCTGCTATTATGAACTTTTATCAAATCACCGTGACGTTTTTAGTTTTCTGTAAAAGGAAACTATTGTGCCGGCTTTGTCTTTTCCGTCCGCACTTTTTTGTCCGCATCCGCCCTTTTTTTGTCCGCACTTTTTCTGTCCGCCCTCAGATCTTTAAAATACTGAGGCTGGAGGGCTGCAAATTGGTATGTTGATCATCCACCCTCCAATCATCAAACATACCAAATTGCAGCCCTCTAGCCTCAGTAGATAAAATCTATCAAATTAAAATAGACATTGAAATAGTATTATTTCATTACGAAATTCACAATAAATATAAAATTAACGAAGTTAAAATAGATATTAAAATTGCATTTTACCATTACGAAATTCACAATGAATATAAAAGTAATTAAATTAAAATAGATATTAAAACTGCGTTTTCCCACTACGAAATTCACAAATGAATATAAAACGAATTAAATTAAAATAGATATTAAAACTGCAATTTACCATAACGAAATTCAAAATGTATTTAAAAAAAAAAACTAATAAAACAAAACATTTTTCATTTATAAGACGAATATATTGTAAATCCGACGAATTCTCGGCGTGCTTTCCTATTAGGCAGACGCCACGCAGCGCAGGGAGCGAGTGTCTTTTTTTTTTTTTTTTTTTGATATAAATGGGAATTCCTGGCGTGCCCCTTGTTACCTTTTTATCTCCTCTCTCTCTCTCTCTCTCTCTCTCTCTCTCTTTTGTTCTTGGAAGGAGGAGGGGGGAAAGTGATTCCTCTCAATGTGATAATTCTTCTTTATGCATTTGTGCATTCGGGTAGATCAGTAATATTCCATTATTTTGTATATATCTGTAGGTTTTGTATACTCGTTTGTGAATGTTTGTGAAGACACAAGCGAGGTGTACACATACGCGCACGCACTCACACAAGAGCGTGAACACGCACACATGTACACATATTCAGTATATACATATAAGTGTGTGTGTATGTATATATATATATATATATATATATATATATATATATATATATATATATTATGGAGCATTACATTGCCGTAATTATATTTGCGTCACGAGAATTAAAATTACGAGAAACGACTCCAAAATAAAAATTTTGAACGAGAGAGAGAGAGAGAGAGAGAGAGAGAGAGAGAGAGAGAGAGAGAGAGAGAGAGAGAGAGCAAAGGACCATGGAGAGAGATAGAGAGATACGTTGAAAGAAAAATGATAAAATAGAAATCAATAAACGGATCTGAATTCACAGTCCATCGATAAAGCATGGAACCATGGAACCAATTTTCACAGAATGGGTCAATTGATAGTTAGGCTAACATGGACATATACTGTCCACAGTTTAATTACCCCAACACTTAATCACCTACAATGGAAAAGAATAGCAATTATCTCAGTAGAGCTTTATTGGGCAAATGGTGACAGCAGATGTTAATCGCTCAATGAACAGTGAAATGAAAAGAATGAAGGATTTGCCGGTGACAGTATTAATACACTAAATGACTACGAAATTCGTTTTAGTTTTCTGTAAAAGAAAACTATTGTGCCGGCTTTGTCTGCCCGTCCGCACTTATTTCTGCCCGCACTTTTTCTGTCCGCCCTCAGATCTTAAAAACTACTGAGGCTAGAGGGCTGCAAATTGGTACATTGATCATCCACACTCCAAACATCAAACATACCAAATTTCAGCCCTCCAGCCTCGGTAGTTTTGATTCTATTTAAGGTTAAAGTTGGCCATAATCGTGCTTCTGGCAACGATAAAGGATAGGCCACCACCGGGCTGTGGTTAAAGTTTCATGAGCGGCGGCTCATACAGCATTATACCGAGACCACCGAAAGATATCATAGATCTATTTTCGGTGGCCTTGATTATACGCTGTAGCGGCTGTACAGAAAACTCGATTGCGCTGAAGAAACTTTGGCGGATTTTTTAGTTGTTCATTGCTGACGACAACAGAATGACGGGTACAAAAATAAATAAGATAGTGGAACTAATTATAAGAATAAGCATGGATAAAATATTGCATTGGTAAATGTTATCACTTTACGATGCCGATGCAAGGCGATATACGTGTTTATAATGCTTCTAAACTCTAATCTTATTCATTAGCCATGAACAGAGAGTTGCAGTTGCTAGTCAAATATTTTAATTCCATAATATATATATATATATATATATATATACTGTATATATATATATGTACACACATATATATATATATATATATATATATATATATATATATATATATATATACATATATATATATATATACATATACATATAATATATAATAACTTTTTCTCCCAACAAATATTCTATTTGAACCCTCCAGTCTAATCCTAGGATTTCTTTTCATCCTTACACATCTTTTTGAAAGGATATCATCCATTATCTATCCTCTTCACAGAAATGCCTACATTCGGTGCTTTCAGCGAATCGGTTTCTCTAACGCAATAATGAGTGCTTTTGCTGAAAGCATTGCTGAAACATACTTCTAGGAAAACTAGAGAGCTATAAAAAATTGCATTTATTCTTCCAAAAATGAGCCAGGATACAGAGATTTTATAGGTGTTTACATACAGTACACATACACAAACATACACATACGCAGCACTCTCTCTCTCTCACACACATACATATATACATACATACATACATATATATATATATATATATATATATTATATATATATATATATGTATATGTATACATATATATATATATATATATATATTATATATATATTCAGACACACATATATGTATATGTATACATATACATATAGGTATGTATGTGTTCGTGTGTATGCATACATAGAAAGCTGTGTGCGCCTGTGCAGTCACCTTACCTGTCCATTAGCGAATTCGAGGAATGCATCTCCCGTTACCTTGCTATATATTTAGCTGAAATTTCCAAATGATAAACTCCCATTACGCCTTATTAAGGCTCTGAAATGTATTCTACGTAATGCGTGTGTTATTTTATGTTATTTTCTCTCGCCTTATCCTATGCTTGTGTTTTGGAAGAATTCCTTTTTTTGGCGTAATTAACAAAATTACATTCTCAGCAATTACGTCCACTTGTTTTGACTTCTGTTATTAATTTTTTTTTTTGAAAAATATGATATATTTTCGGATTTTTATGGAATCGTATATTTCGGTGTCGTTTCCGGATTATATTCGGCAGAAAATCCCTATATTAATAATTAATCCTGTCGTTCTTTGTATCCGTTGTTTTATAGCAGTCAAGGAGCTTTTTGATTCATATTTCCGTTGTTTTATATATATATATATATATATATAAATGTATATATATATACATATATATATATATATATATATATATAATATAATATATGTATATATATATATGCATATATATATATATATATATATATATATATATATATATATATATATATTTGTATGTTTGTATGTGAGAGAGAGAGAGAGAGAGAGAGAGAGAAAATACATTCAACGCAATACCGTTCTTTTTTTTTATTAATACCGAGGTGATTCTAACTATCAGCAATTGGATTTTTTCATCATTTAATCACCGAGGAAAAAAAAGCATATAGTTATTTGCCATTATTGGTTATCGGACAGAACGGGATTTTAAATTGAAACTAATTACTTTTGGATTGGAATAAACGAAATGGGAAAATATCCGCAGCTTTCCTTTAATAGAAAAAAGGAAGAGAAAGTATTATGGGTACAAATACCAATTGCGCATGCGCGTGTTTTATATTCGCTTGAACAGATATCGCGTACAATAACGATATCTATTTTGTGTTATATTTATCCGTAAGAATTCTTATTGAACTACGGCCGTACTGTCACAATAACAGAAGCGTTCATATAAAAAAAAAAAAATAAATAAATAAATAATATGCCGAAGTTACTTCGGCGCAATCGAGTTTTCTGTACAGCTTATAATCAAGGCCACCGAAAATAGATCTATCTTTCGGTGGTCTCGGTATAATGTTGTATGAGCCGCGGCCCATGAAACTTTAACCACGGCCTGGTGGTGGCATATCCTATATCGTTGCTAGAAGCACGATTATGGCTAACTTTAACCTTAAATAAAATAAAAAACCACTGAGGCTAGGGGGCTGCAATTTGGTACGTTTGATGATTAGAGGGTGGATATTCAATAGACCAATATGCAGCCCTCTAGCCTCAGTAGTTTTTAAGATCTGAGGGTGGACAGAAAAAGTGCGGACAGAAAAAGTGTGGACAGAAAAAAAAGTGTGGACAGAATAAAATGCGGACGGACAAATAAAGCCGGCACAGTAGTTTTCTTTTACAGAAAACTAAAATACAGGAAATTCCATCATAATAGGAGGTCAAAGACATATAACCATTATCGCAAAAATATGGATAAATTTCTGGACCGTAATAATTGAAGTCTTAATAACATCAACTCGGTGAGCATATACAAAGGCTACAAGATTAATTCTCTAAATATTGAAAAAATGAACTTAATAAAATTTCATAACAAAAAAAAATCAAAGTTTTAAAACTTTAGACATGATACATCATATGGAAATTTAGGTTGATGGTCATCAGTGATTATATTCATAAAGATTAAAAGCAATACGAATCCTGCGTGGGTCGTGGTAGCTCAATGGTATTGTTGCTGAATTCTCACTGAGCTGGTCCCAAGTTCGAATTTAGCTTAGAATCTATATAGACTTTCAGTGGCGTGTGTGTTTATTTGTTTTTATTTGTACTTTTTTTTTGACTTGGGGAATCCACACTTTTGATGATTTGTAAGGGATGACTTCTGTGCTTTGTTAAATGTTACGTGTTCCCATTACAGCAACACCAGTGTAATAATTTGTAATTTAATAATAATTGTAATAATTTTAATAATAATAATAATAATAATAATAATAATAATAATAATAATAATTCATAAGGGATGACTTCTAGCAAAGCTTTTCAATTAGGAACAGTTATGTGGCAAATTCCCATTACAGCAACAACAGCAATAATAATAATAATAATAATAATAATAATAATAATAATAATAATAATAATAATAATAATTCAAGCAAAGCTTTTCAATTAGGAACAGTTACGTGGCAAATTCCCATAATAATAATAATAATAATAATAATAATAATAATAATAAACGTCCCCCCCCCAATGTTAGAGCTGACCTTTTTCGTAATATCGCAATCCCTCTTGACACCTCAACTTCACAGAGGCCGAATCAACACAAAAAACACGTGCATTATATACATACACATAAAAAAGAAACTATTTTGTTAAAAGCTTTTCATAAACGCAGCCACGGAAAATGGACACATAGAAAAAATAAACAGACATCATATTTTCAAAAGCGTAAAAGCATGTAAATGAAATGTGAATAAATTTTAACGAAAGTAGGGTTTTTTTTTTTGAAGAAGGTTATATTGCAGAGAAAAAAAGTTTTTTCTTGTTTTTCAATATGTTAAACAAATTTGTGTTAGTTTCCTAGTTTTTTTTTTTTGCGTAGGAAAAAAGTTTCACTTCCTAAAGGTACATGTTCTGCACGTACTTCGGTACTTGTACTCTTAAAAATAATATTATAAAGAATCATAGGATGAAAATGCTGAAACCTTTTCGAAAAAAAAAATACTTTTGGGGATACGGACCAAGAAGGAACCAGGATGATTTAGGTGATGATTAATTCCCCCCCCCCTCCCCCGCCGCCCAAACCCCACCCTCTACAAACAAATATTAATTACTGGGACGTTACTTTCTATTTTCTTAATCATAAGGGTTAGTCTACTTGATAGCTAAAATATATTAGGCAAAAAATACATATTAGTTTTCCTCGTGATTTAAGATGTATATAGTTCCCTTTCAAATCTGTTTTAATTTATGTGGCATGCTAATTCCATCTAACATTCCCTGTGTAAATTTTGAAACATACATACATGAACACACACATACATACATACACACATATAATATATATATATATGTGTGTATATATATGTATATTTATATATATATATATACATGTATGTATGTATGAATTTATTTTTTAATAATAGTTTCCTCTAACCTGACAAATTTCATTTAAATACTTTAAATTTGGCTTCATATTATATACTCGTATATATAGGCTATTTGTGTGTGTGTACATTACATATACATATACATATACATATACATATACATATACATATACATATACATATACACTTGATAGCAAACAACGCCTTCTACAACTAGCACGGCTTTGCGTTCCGGATTGGAGCCCTTTAGACAAAGTGTATATGCAGTAATCCGTATTCTATCCATTAATGGATTAGGACTAAAAGCCACGCGCCAGATTTAGGTGGATAAATATGAAATCACGCAGAATCAGAGCTATGTGACCTGATTTAGTGTGGCAGTTGTTTTGTGTTGATGCTTATTTTTAGATGTTTTATTCATAGAAATTTGTGTACGTGAATTAGAGGAATTTCTTTGGGAGATAATAATAATAATAATAAT
>NC_089770.1:6508500-6511000 GCF_040412425.1 Macrobrachium rosenbergii | reverse complement strand
AATTTTTTGCTTTAGGCGAAGAGAATTTGGTCTTACTGTACAGAGAGAGAGAGAGAGAGAGAGAGAGAGAGAGAGAGAGATTTCTTGCTTGAAGTGACAGAGAGTGTGTTCTTGCAGGAGAGAGAGAGAGAGAGAGAGGTCTCCCTTGAAAGGGAAGAGAGAAAGTTTTCTCTTACTGGGAGAGATTGAGAGAGACATAGAGAAAGAGAGAGGAGGTCTTGCATGAAGGGGAGGGAGATTGTTCTTGCTGCAGAGAGAGAGAGAGAGAGAGAGAGAGAGAGAGAGAGAGAGAAACCAGCAAGCCCAATCACAACCTTTTCATTACAGAAGGCTTCATTCCTAAATCCATTTATCATACCATGAAAATCTCGCATTACCAAAGAAAAAATCAACAAACACCCCTTATTTTCCCAGCCAGAGAAACAACCCATTTTTTATCCAGACAGAGAAACAACCCCTCTTTTTCCAGGCAGAGAAACAAACCCTTTTTTCCTACCAGCGAAACAAACCCTCTTTTTCCAGACAGTGAAACAATCCATTTTTTCCAGAGAAACAACCCCTTTTTCCAGACAGAGAAACAACCCATTTTTTCCAGACAGAGAAACAAACCCTTTTTTCCAGCCAGAGAAACAACCCTTTTTTCCACACAGAGAAACAACCCATTTTTTTCCAGTCAGAGAAACAACCCCTCTTTTTCCAGACAGAGAAACAACCCCTTTTTCCAGCCAGAGAAACAACCCCTTTTTTCCATCTAGAGAAACAAAACCTTTTTTCCAGCCAGAGAAACAACCCCTCTTTTTCCAGCCAGAGAAACAACCCCTTTTTCCAGACAGAGAAACAACCCCTTTTTTCCATCTAGAGAAACAAATCCTTTTTTCCAGCCAGAAAAACAAACCCTCTTTTTCCAGCCAGAGAAACAACCCCTTTTTTCCAGCCACAGAAACAACCCCTTTTTTTTTCAACCAGAGAAACAAATCACAGAGCAGAGGAAGCACGACCAATTCCACTGTTGTTTTATCATCTAACTATTCCCCGGCCGAAGGGGAATTCGTTATTTGGGGATTGAGACTTTATTGGCAGGACTAGGCACTAAATGCCATTTAATCATTGGTTTCTGAATGAAGGGAATTGGGGAAAATAAATGAATTGTTCGTGGCTGATATCTGCATAGGCCTAATAAAAGAAGATACCTCTGTTATGGAGGCGTTTCATGTAAAGCTGAACAACGCAGCTTATGTTGAGGGATTCGACGCACTGCTGATTGGAACTGGGACTAGAATGTAAGCGCTGGGACCTATGTGGTCATTCAGCGCGGAAAGAAAGTTGAGAGTAAAATGGTTTGAAAGGTGTAACAGGAGGAATACCTCGCAGTTACACTGTCAAACAATCGTTAAGAGAGGTTCTGAGGAAAGCAAGATGGAAGAAA
The DNA here is from genome assembly GCF_040412425.1 of Macrobrachium rosenbergii. Classification (NCBI taxonomy): domain Eukaryota; kingdom Metazoa; phylum Arthropoda; class Malacostraca; order Decapoda; family Palaemonidae; genus Macrobrachium; species Macrobrachium rosenbergii. Next base: position 6,509,574 of record NC_089770.1, on the reverse strand, counting down.
GGGAATGTGAACGGAGGTAAAGTAAAAGGAATGAAAGGGGTTCCAGCTACGGGCTGAAGGGACGCCGCTAAGAACCTTGAGGAATGAGGACGGACAGACAAAGCAATCTCAACAGCCTTCTTTTACAGACAACTAACAGAAATTAACAATACACCTAACGCAGGTGGGAAAAAAAATAGGAAGAGAAAATCAAAAAAATTAAACAACAGGTGGAAAAAAAATAGGAGAAAAGTTTTAACTATAAAAAAAAAACATTGCATTGTATAGATTTCAACAAGTGCCTCTGGCTGCTTCCGGAATTCGGGCAGAAAATACACAGAGGTCAACTGAAAATGATTTTCGAAATGATTGGCTGCCATTGGTTTTACCACTCGAGTTCCGTCTATTTCTCCATTCCTGTTCTGCGCATTTGGACTGTTTTTTTTTTTTCATTCGATCTTGTGTCCAAATAACCAGTTTATAGTATGGATAGTGATTGTTATTATTATTATTATTATTATTATTATTATTATTATTATTATTATTATTATTATTATTATTATTATTATTTTATTTTGTTATTATTTTTTTAATTCGATTTTGTGTCCAAATAACCAGTTTATAGTATGAATAGTGAGTATTATTATTATTATTATTATTATTATTATTATTATTATTATTATTATTATTATTATTATTATTATTTTGAATATTTTTTTATCTGGATAACCAGTTCTACAGTAACATCATTTTTAGCATTATAATTATTATAATTATTTTTATTAAGGATTTTGTCTCCAAAGAAACATTTTTACAGTAAGAATATTCATTGTAATTATTATTATTATTATTATTATTATTAGCCACCCGAGTAGGGAAAACGACATTTATATAGATAAATATATTATTATTAGCCAGGCACCCGAGTAGAGAAAAAAAGAATCATATAGACAAATATATTAAAAAAGAAATCATTAAAGTCAAGCAAATCGGACAAATTCCCAGGAAAAATAACTCTAAAGATTAAAAAAAAAAATCAGTTAAGAAATAAATCTCATGTAAGTCTGCTGAAAAAAAATAAAATAAAAAAAAATT
>NC_089770.1:6496000-6501000 GCF_040412425.1 Macrobrachium rosenbergii | reverse complement strand
ATTTAGCCTTTTCTTGTTTAGATTTTAGTATTTAATTAAACTGTAAATGATCATTAGTCATCAGTTGCCTCTATTACTATTTGTAGTTATATGTTATTATTAGTATTTGTGTGGAATATTAATTATTATTGAAAAAAATAATTCCACTGACTGTACTAAAAACTGGTGAGACATTTCAGTTGAGATTACAATATTTAAAGTTTTCACTACTGATGGTTACTAACTATATATTCTATATTCTATTTACCTCAGAGAGTAAATAGAGTATATAAATATATAAGTAATCATCAGGAGTAAATATGATAAATAATGCAATCGCAGTTGAAATATCTTAATAGTTTTTAGCGCAGTCAATGAAATGATAATTTTCAAAGATGATCATCCAATTTATAAGGTATATAATATTTCTGATGGGACTTCAACAACATTCCACACAAATCATTAATCATAACATATAACCACAAATAATAATATGGTCATCATTAGTGATTACAGTGATCTAATAACTAATAACCTTTTACAATCAAATGAAATAATCATAATTTAAATAAAAAATGCTAAATTATTTAAGGTTAGGAAATAACTGATGAACCATTTGTTATTCAGTATCACTATCCCTAGTTATAATTCCAGTTAAAAACTAAATAGGTTTTAATACTGATTTAACTGAAAATCATTCTTCATATTTGTGATAAACTAAGTGCTTATAACTACCTTATGAATGAAGGGGTTTGCTTCAAATTTTTACCACTTATTCTTCAACTAATAATGAAAACTTTCAATGTGGAAAATTTGGAAATTCGACTTCTAAGTTAACTTTTTTTTGCATTTTATAAAAATATTTTAAAACTTTTCAAAAATATGCCAAAAAATTTTTCACTCAAAAATTAATTTCCCACATTCAAAATCAAGATATGTAGTTATACTACACTGTAAAAATTTCATCAAATTTGGTTCAGTCTTCCTGGAGTTGTAAGTAATTATTTTGTAAAAAAAACTAAGTTTTGAGAAAACGGCAAAAAGAAAAAAATTATCGTTATTTCTTAATAACTATGAAACTACAAAAGTTAGAAGGCTGATTTTTGCACAAAAACTATTTTGTGATATAAGAAATATGCCCTGAAATTTACAATATAATCAAATGTATAGAAATGTGCTCTCTCTGATTTATATGCTACCTATATTTTGCATTTATATATATATATATATATATATATATATATATATATATATATATATATATATATATATATATAATATATATATATATATATATATAGATATATATATTCTATAAATATATATATATATATATATATATATATATATATATATATATATATATATATATATAGAATAAAAGGCCCATAAAACACTATTTGAACATTGCAACCATATATAGTCAGAGCACTTCCTTCTGAGCCCCTGTTCACTGGTCAAATGTGGACACATGATATGTTACAAGAATATATATATATATATATATATATATATATATATATATATATATATATATATATATATATATATATATATATATAAAAAGCATATGTTTTACCATTGAACACAGGGCACAGAAGGAAGTGCTCAAAATATGTGTTTGCAATGTACAAATAGTGTTTTATGGGCCGTTTTTATCATCATATTATACTGTTGTACAGTAAAGATATTCATATATATATATATATTATATTTATATATATATATATATATATATATATATATATATATATATATATAATATATATATATATATATATAATATATATATTTCATATTTATCGGTGCAAAGTTTTTTCATAAAATAAAAACTCATTAATATATTCTATCAATATAATGTTTTCTCCATAACCCATAAAAAACAGTACAGTATATGCTACCTAAAAAAAAATTAGTAGGCTATATGCTATCAGTGCGAAATTTTTTCCACAAATTTTATAAAAATAAATTCCCTAATGAGGTTAGGCCAGGACAGGGTATTCTAGGAAAGATTTGTTCCCATCGTTTGACACTCGCCCTAAAGTTTTCTTCATAACCTATAAAAATATATGCTATCAGTATAAATTTACTTTATGAACTTGTATACGCTACCACTGTACATGTTTGCCGTTCAGATATTGGGGAGCAAATAAACAAACAACTAAGGATAAAGTAAACAAACGCTGAACAACCAAGCCTACACAAGTCACGAGTCAAGACGACAAAATCAAGCTTCGTGGGCTTATATAATTATTATAATATTATGAAAAATAGTAATCACTAATTAGAATGTCACTAATCACTAATTAGAATATCACTAATCACTAATCAGAATATGGCTAATCACTCATTTGAACATCACTAATTTAGGAAAACAAATTCCTTACCTAGATAAGGGCGTTCTGGTGTTGTTGGTATTCCAGGTTAGACAATTCCCGTTTGCTTCCGTCCGTCTCTTGTAACGAACTAACGAGACGCAGTCGTTCAAATTTCTCCCTCATAAGGATGGTACCTCTCTCGCTTATGGCAATGGAATTGCGTGAATGCACTACACGGTAAGAAAATCCGAAAAGGAAATGCGTCACAAAGCACTAGGATATCGCTTGAACGACCAGGACCACACACAAATCGAAATGGATTATTGGTAAAACCCGACGTTAAGTTTGGAACTGTTACGTACTTAAATATTTTCATATTTCCGAAAATACGCAGTAAAAATATGTCAAGAAATATAAAATATTATATGTATACTAGCTGGAATAGTAGTACATTTGTGATACGACTATGACGAGTTCAAAATATCGAGATACATAGATGTATGTTTACTTTGATTTGATATTTTTTTTAAGAGAACGAACCCGCTCTTATCGTAGAAAATGGGTAGTTTTAGTAGGACACTGAAGTAAATTTCTCGCTTTCTACTATCTAGAATTGGCAAGTCATACAGACATTGTGCGACAATTTGTCGCTCAATGTCGCTCACAGAGCGATATCGAGATAGATAGATACATATTTACTCTGATATTATATTTTTTTTTTTTTTGAGAGAGAGAGAGCCAGTTTTTATCGTAGATAATGTGTATTTTAATAGGAAAGTCAAGTATATTTTTCCACTTCCACCTAAAAAGTCATAAGGAAACTTTGCGACAATTGTTCGCTCAGCGCGGCTCAAATGCCGGTAAATTCGGTAAACAAAAATGTAAAAAAAAAAAACGTAAAAATTTTTTTAGCAATGATATCTCAGAACATGCTTATTTAGACATATACCAGACCAAAAAACTGTGAAAAACTAAAAATCGATAATTCCTCGAAATTCGGCGATCAGCGCGCTCCTTCAAAGCAACTAAATAACTGAAGTGTACTATTGATTACCATTCTGTCATATTATTCCAGTTAAAGTAACTAGTTTTGAAACAGATTAATAAATCATTTCTAGAAAAGATTCACCAATTATAAGACAAAATTATTTCTGTCACTCATTATTTGCATTAAACTGAACTGAACCATTTTTAACAATTTTTAAAAAAGTTTATATCAGTAAACGAACTGAAATATATTCAAAATTAAAGTTGGGCCGTTTAAAAATTAACTTTAATAACAATAAAACAATAACTTGAATTAAACGAAATTAAATCATTTTTCACAATTTATTAAAAATGCCATTAATAGTGAATGAAGTCAAACCTATTTAAATCAATGTAAGCACAATTCAAAAGAGAAACATAACTTTTAATAAGGACGTAACTGAAACTGAAACCTGTTTCAAACGAAATTAAAATATTTGTTCACCACAAACTAAAAAGACCAGAAAACTTTCCTAAATTGAGGTATCACAATTTAATGAAAAAATAATAACTTTTAATAAGGACGAAACCGAAACCGAAACTGAAACCTGTTTCTTCCCAAACACGCAAACTGAAACTGAAGCCTGAATTACAACATTTTTTCGCAGCATATTAAAAAGGCCATAACACCAATGAAACCCACTTAAATCAATGCATCGCCGTTTGAAGAGAAAACAATAACTTTTAACAAGGACGAAACTGAAACTGAAACCTGCTTCTTTCCAGTATCCTCACAGTTTCCTCCCAAACACGTAAAGCGATACTATTGTCTTCCAGGATCCCATCACGTCCCGAAGAAAATCCAATTTTCATTTGCCCTCTTGTGGTATTATGTCAGACTTTTATTTGGACGTCCTAATGGGAAGATCCTGAGAGAGAGAGAGAGAGAGAGAGAGAGAGAGAGAGAGAGAGAGAGAGAGAGGGTTCCTTTCCTCGTTTACAGAGATAGCGAGGGAACGTGATATCTTCCACGCACCCGAGATAGTTCTGGAACCCCCAAAGGGGATTTTCTTTTCTACTTTATTTAGGAGTTGTTGAGGCTCTATTTACTTATGTGTTCCAATTTGCTCTAGTCTTCCTCTATTTTTCCAACCCCCCACCCCCCCCCCCACAACCCCTCGGTGTTTTCTGGAAATATCGGACTGTATTCTTCGTAATATTTTACGGTTTTTATCTATAACGTTTTTGACTTATTCGCTTTTTCCTCTTAACCTTCTCAGTTATTCTTCTTCTTTGACTCCTACCACGAGATGTTAATGTTATAAATCTAATATATAGTTTCTACTTTGTTTTATTTTCCTCCATTCATAAAATGTATTGGTTTTTAATCTAACGAGGTTATTTAACACAAAACTTGTTAGTGAACGCCATTTCTCCACGTATTCCTCCTAGCATATTTTTAAATTGATTACTCAGACTCCAGCTATCTGTCATCATATATATATATATATATATATATATATATATATATATATATATATATATATATATATATATATATATATATATATCAAAGGGCATCAGAAAAAAAGGCAGCACATATATTAAAACAACAGTTCATTTTGCCAAAGGCGTTTCACGCGTTGCACCGCAAAACCAACATCAATTATTCAGATTTTAAAATCATACCTTCCACGCGACAAGAGGGGGAACTAACTATTTTAGAGTCCATCATAA
>NC_089770.1:6483500-6488500 GCF_040412425.1 Macrobrachium rosenbergii | reverse complement strand
TTTCTGTTCTTCATCATTTTCTTTAACCTCTTAAACATTGTCTTTCCTATTAGCACTTTTGTCTTTCTATATTCTTCAACATTGTCTTTAACCTCTTAAACATTGTCTTTCCCCTATTAGCACTTTGTCTTTCTATATTCTTCAACATTGTCTTTAACCTCTTAAACATTGTTTTTCCCCTATTAGCACTTTGTCTTTCTATATTCTTCAACATTGTCTTTAACCTCTTAAACATTGTCTTTCCCCTATTAGCACTTTGTCTTTCTATATTCTTCAACATTGTCTTTAACCTCTTAAACATTGTTTTTCCCCTATTCCCACTTTGTCTTTCTATTTTTCAATATTGTCCTTAACCTCTTAAACATTGTCTTTCCTCTATTCCTATTTTGTCTTTCTATTCTTCAACATTGTCTTTAACCTCTTAAATATTGTCTTTCCCTTATTCCTACTTTGTCTTTCTATTCTTCAACATTGTCTTTAACTCTTAAACATTGTCTTTCCCCTGTTCCTATTTGTCTTTCTATTCTTCAACATTGTCTTTAACCTCTTAAACATTGTCTTTCCTCTATTCCTACTCTGTCTTTCTATTCTTCAACATTGTCTTTAACCTCTTAAATATTGTCTTTCCCTTATTCCTACTTGTCTTTCTATTCTTCAACATTGTCTTTAACCTCTTAAACATTGTCTTTCCCCTGTTCCTACTTTGTCTTTCAATTCTTCAACATTATCTTTAACTCCCTAAACATTGCCTTTCCCCTATTCCCACTTTGTCTTTCAATTCTTCAACATTGTCTTTAACCTCTTAAACATTGTCTTTCGCTTATTCCTACTTTGTCTTTCTATTATTTAACATTGTCTTTAACCTCTTAAACATTGTATTTTCTCTATTCGTACCTTGTCTTTCTATTCTTCAGCACTGTCTTTAACCTCCTCTTAAAGATTGTCTTTCCTTATTCCTATTTTGTCTTTCTGTTATTCAACATTGTCTTTAACCTCTTAAAAATATTATCTTACAGTTTTTCACATCCATTGAAGACCTATCGCCTATGCTAATTTATATTTTTAATATTGTTTGTCTTCCTTTGCTACAGAAATTAATTTTCTTAATTGTGAAGACTTATACCGAAATAGGCTTATTTATATGTGGGCGTTCCTTTTAATTTTCTTTTTCTTTATTCTGCTTTATGAGATTATTTTTTTTATGCTTACATATTTCTCCTAAAGCTTACTTCAATATTAGTCTTTGTTTCCTATTTTTTTCTCTTCTTTTATCAATATTCCTCATTCCTTAGGTCTGCTGATACTTTCTGTCATTACTGGTTGCTATTCTATAGTTCCCGTTTTTTTATTAGTTCCGTATTTCATTTCCCTCTTCTTCTTCTTCTTCTTCTTCTTCTTCTTCTTCTTCTTCTTCTTCTTCTTCTTCTTCTTCTTCTCGTATCAATATTCCTCCTTACTTGAATATACTGATTCTTCGTGCCATTACTGGTTGCTGTTCTATAGTTCCTGGTCTATTCTTGGTTCCGTATCTTCTTCTTCTTCTTCTTCTTCTTCTTCTTCTTCTTCTTCTCGTATCATCATTACCCCCTTTTCACAGGGTACTTCATTACACCACCTTGCCCTGGATGAACCGTCATCCAGAAAATAAGTTCCCCTGATCACATACGTAGGCCATCTAATATCAGGGGAGTATAAGGCCACGGCCTATCTCATCTTATACTCCTTTCAGCCTCCGAGGAACCCTCAAAAGGTATCATTATCGTGTTGGTAGATTTTTGCATAGGCCTGAAATATGTTTTTCGCGCCTCTCGAATTGGGAGTCCTGACAGATTTCAAGGTGCAATTTTAAGGAATCCTTTTCTAAGTATTTTTGGATTAGAATTTTTTTAGTTATTTTTTGGTCGTGTAGTCATTAGGTCCTACTAGAATTTTTTTCATACTCTGATGTTATCATTAGATCCTATCACATTTTATTATATATTCTGAAGGCATCATTAGATCCTATAAATTCTGAATATCCTATTCGTATCCTTTCATAAGTAATTCCAAATTTTTTTAGTTAGTTTTTCGTCATGTCATTATTTCCTATCAGAATTTTATTAAATATTCTCAGGTCATTATTAAATTCTATAAATCCTGAATATCCTATTTGGATCCTTTATAAGTATTTTTGGATTAGAATTTTTTCAGTTATTTTTGGTCATGCAGTCATTAGATTCTACATATATATATATATATATATAAATATATATATATATATATATATATATATATATATATATATATATATATATATATATATATATACATATATATATATATATATATATATATATATATACATATATATATATATATATATATATATATATATATATATATATATATATATATATCTCATTCCTTCTAAGAATCAAAAAATTATAATCATGAAAATATTTACTGAATAGCAGTTGGGAAGTTATAAATAAATATAAAGAAAATCGGATTTCTGTTTTTTTTTTTACACCTCTGGAGAGAAAAATAAGAGACTAATTTACGTTTGCACGGAAATTAAATATCATATAAGTTTTTTTTTATTTTGATGAGGTCACAGGTTCATGAGAGAGAGAGAGAGAGAGAGAGAGAGAGAGATTCACACCTCACTAACAAGCATACGAAGTATAGATAAGTTGACTTGGATAGATAGATAGATAGATAGATAGATAGTAGACTTGGACAGATATATAGATAGGCAGATATAAAAGTAGACTTAGATAGACAGATAGCTAAGCATCTCTTCATTGCCGTAATTATCAAAACTAGATCAACCATAGATTCTCAGCGCATCAGAAAATGGAATCCCGCTACCCACGAGGGATACCAAAGGGTCCTTGGGAATACCAATCTCTCTCTCTCTCTCGATTAAGGAAACAGACGTGAATCAATCAACTTTAGTAGAATTACAATTCTCGGAGCTTCTTCACTCTAAGTAGCCAAGGGACCCGGACTCGATTTTCATTTGACGAGCAGCATTGCAGAAGAGCCTACTTCCGGGATCTCTCTCTCTCTCTCTCTCTCTCTCTCTCTCTCTCTCTCTCTCTCTCTCTCTCAGTAATACAGTAGCGACAACAATTACAGCTGCAAACAATCTCTTTTCTATATTACTCCGTTACAGCTGCTCTCTCTCTCTCTCTCTCTCTCTCTCTCTCTCTCTCTCTCTCTCTGTATGTATATATATATATATATATATATATATATATATATATATATATATATATATATATATATATATATATATATATATATATACATATATATGTATATATACACAATATATATTTATACATACATACATACATACATACATACATACATACATACATACATACATACATACATACATACATAAAGATCTTAACACGCTGCATATCATCACTCATTCCACGCATCCGTCAGAGCCATAATAATAATAATTATTCTTAAAATATTGTATGACGTGATAAACATAATGGAATCATTGAGATGATTCGACGTTTGATGACATACGTCGCAATTAGGGTTCCGAAACCTAATTACTATCAGGCGACGTCTGCTGAATGGATAGTCTGTCTGTACATCAAACCATCAAAGCAATGAATTGGTATCAGTGGGAATTATGATATATATATATTGTCGACGGGAATCCTGTTGACCGGGAACTCCGAATTTGACGGAAGGGAAAGTTTGGATGTGGGAGACTGGGCCTATTGTGGGTGAGGTAATTCAGTGATTATGTAATTAGGGAGGAGAAGGAATTTATATATACAGAGATAATCTCTCTCTCTCTCTCTCTCTCTCTCTCTCTTTATGTCTATATATATATATATATATATATATATATATATATATATATATATATATATATATGTACATATAAACATATATATATATATATATATATACGTATATATATATATATGCAAATGAACTTTATCCTTCTTAGGGGAATTAGCTTAACGTAAGAAAAATATATTATAATTTGGGCGTAATATTTGTCCTTGCTATAGAAAGATGATAATATACATTCTCAATGAAAAAGGGAATAATAATAATAATAATAATAATAATAATAATAATAATAATAATAATAATAAAATTAATATCGTATAGCTGACTTCCTTTGTATAAATACGCCGTCCCACCATTCAGGAACTTATAAAGAAAAAAATGCATCCACAGATTCTAAAGCTTTCTCCCATAAGCTCATTATTTTCATTATAATGGCCCGGGAGATACGGTAGGAATAATAAAGAGCTCGGATTATGTCATATTATGAAGCAGAGACCTTTATATATTATAAATGTCTTCTTTAGAGGGCTCTGGGAAAGTAGACCAGAATCATCATCATTATTATTATTATTATTATTATTATTATTATTATTATTATTATTATTAGTTACTATTATTATTATTATTATTCAGGAAGGAGAGCATCTCGTAAGCATGTTTAGGAACAGAAATTTTTGAAAATAAACTCTGCTAATATAATGATACTTTTTAATGGGACAATATTATTATTATTATTATTATTATTATTATTATTATTATTATTATTATTATTATTATTATTATTCAGGAAGGAGAGCCTCTCGTAAGCATGTTTAAGAATAGGGAAGCTTATTGCAAATATAAATATAGAATGCTGATGCAACCTACTTATGAATAGGGCTAACTGTCATCTCTACGTATATATATATATATATATATATATATATATATATGTATATATATATATATATATATATATATATATATATATATATATATATATATATATATATATATATATATATATATATATATATATATATTTACTTTTGCTTGACCACAGTACTATAAATAGGAAGAAATTACCCAACTGCAGAAACACTCAAATACATTATAGCTGTTATACTTTACACTGCACACTCACGCTTACATGCAGAAGCCCAAACGACCCTTTTTGCATCGAGTAAACCTCAAGATACAGCATTTCCCAC
>NC_089770.1:6473500-6478500 GCF_040412425.1 Macrobrachium rosenbergii | reverse complement strand
GGGTCATGAAAATGAATTTCTCTCTCTCTCTCTCTCTCTCTCTCTCTCTCTCTCTCTCTCTCTCTCTCTCTCTCTCTCTCTCTCTCTCTCTCTCTCTCTCTGGGTCATAAAAATGAATCTCTCTCTCTCTCTCTCTCTCTCTCTCTCTCTCTCTCTCTCTCTCTCTCTCTCTCTCTCTCTGTGGGTCATGAACAATTAATTTCTCTCACAAGGATTAAGGTCTTGTTAGATTTTGATAATTATCTTTTACTGAAATTTGCATTTCCTGTCTTTTCCAAAGTAAAACTGGAGTTGAATATAATAAGGAAAGATCTGTCCTACAGCAGTAAAATAAGCTCTTATAAATATCAGCTTTTGTAAATATTTTGCTGAACACATCAAACATTTCCTCTTCTGAATACACTGAGAAACACGTTAGGTAAGTTATAATTATCCTGAAAATATTTACCGTTTATTTTTCGCCTAATGAAGATCAGCTTGCATGGAATATAAAATGTGATTTCACTACCCATGAAAGTATCTTTTTCTTATTTTGATCCAAGAAAGTATCTTTTTCTTATTTTCTTTAGATTTAATTTTAAGTGAGAATCATGCATTGCTTTTTTTTTGGTAAGTGTTAAGAAAACATTTAATGAAACTTTAAGAAAAGCTATAAAAGAGGCATAAATATAATGCATCACGCAACAACTGGGGTGCATTTTAATTGTTTTTTTTTCCTGAAAATACAATCCTAAAATAAACTAACGCAATGCACTGAAAAGACTTATCTTTAATTATTTTTCCAGTTTCAAAAATTCATTTCTCTGAGAAGGCGTTTTTACCTAAAAATATTAAGCTGTTCAAAAAAAAAAAAAAAAAAACTACTGAATAGTACATTGATAAAAAATCCTTTTTCCAGTTTCAAAAATTCAAAGAATTATCTTTAGTTATCTTTCCAGTTCCAAATATTCATTTCTCCTAGAAGGCATTTTTACCTAAAGACATTAAATTGTAAAAAAAAAATTCTAAAACAATACATTGATAAAAAAAAAAGCCTTTCTTCCAGTTTCAAAATTTCGTTTCTCTTAAAAGGAATTTTGACTTAAAAACATTAAGTTGTACAAGAAAAACTAACACAGTACATTGATAAAAAAAATTTTCCAGTTCCAACAATTCATTTCTCTTAGAAGGCATTTTTACCAAAAAAACATTAAGTTGTAAAAAAAAAAACTACTAACACAATACATTGATAAAAAATCGCTTTGTTTCCAGTTCCAAAAACTCATTTCTCTTAAAAGGCAGTTTTACCTAAAAACAATAACTTGTACAAGAAAAACTACTAACACAACACGTTGCTAAAAAAAATCTTTTTTCCACTTCCAAAAATTCATTTATCTTAAAAGGCAGTCCTACCTAAAAACAAAAAGCTGCAAAAAAAAAAAAAAACACTCAATTATAACAGCCATTAAAACGAGACCGTGTCACGTAACGAACGCATCCACAACAACATATGTTTATCTATATTCAGTCTCGCAGGCGAGTTTTAGTCGTAATCCCTTAATGGAACGGGATTACCTGTATATGCACTTTGTCTGAGGGGAACCGGGTTCCCCCGTGCATGCGCCAGTCTACCAGTTCACGAGAGGAACTCCAGTTGGCTGCTGCCAAGGAAGAGAGCTCTGGTACAGTAATGATTTTGCTGACTGTTTGGATTCGTCGGTGAATGGGCGTTCATTTACAAGGAGCGTCGTTTCTGCTTGGTAGTTTTCCGTAAAAGAAGACTATTGTGCCGGCTTTGTCTGCCCGTCCGCACTTTATTCTGGCCGCCCTCGGATCTTAAAAACTACTGAGGTTAGAGGGCTGCAAATTGGTTTCTTGATCATCCACCCTCCAGTCATCAGACATACCAATTTGTAGCCCTCTATCCTCAGTAGTTTTTATTTTATGTAAGGTTAAAGTTAACCATGATCGTGCGTCTGGCAACGATATAGGCCGTGGTTAAGTTTCATGGGCAGCGGCTCATACAGCATTATACCGAGACCACCGATAGATCCATTTTCGGTGGCCTTGATTATACGCTGTAGCAGCTGTACAGAAAACTCGATTGCGCATTTTTAACTTGTTTTAAATGAATAACATGGTAAGATGAATGATTTTACAAGATGACTTTAATCCTGAGACCATTTTTAACTAGAAAACAACAGTAATTATAAAAAAGCAATTCCATCAGGGTTAATGAAGAAATATCGATATATTTTGCCCTACAGGAAAGCAGTCTTTGTCAGTCCAACAGCTCCGGACGTAAATGAAAAGTGGGGTGTTATGTATGTATGTATGTATACATATGTGTATATATATATGTATATGTATATATATGTACATATATATTTATTTATTTATTTATAAATATAAATATATAGATATATATATATAAATATATTATATATATATATATATATATATATATATATATATATATATATATATATATATATATATAGTGTGTGCGCGCGTGCCTGTCTGTGCGCATTTATTCTCCCCACTGCACGCACTGTATCTCAACGCCTTTGGCGCACGCGGTCAAGCAACAAAGCGTTTAATCATTGATCACACAGCTCGTAGCTAGAACCCGCTAGCTACTATGGAACCGAGGCAAGAGGCAAAACTGACACAAAACTGTTTTTCCGAAACCGTAGCGAAAAAAAAAAGAGAGAGAGACCAACCAAGAACTCGCTCCCGGCCGAGTTTACGGAATCCCTGATACTAAACATTCGCGCTTCGAGAACGCGGTAAAACCTTTGCTCGTTTTGTTGAGGTCCGGAAAAAATGCTTCGGATACCTGGAGAGCTTACGCGGTGATTCCGCTCCGTAAAGGGGCTGCAAGGCACGGCAATAAATTAACGGTGTATAGGTGTCGAAAGAAGGAGAGAGAGAGAGAGAGAGAGAGAGAGAGAGAGAGAGAGAGAGAAGGAATCATTTTGTAGATTTTGGAATGTATGTATGAATATATATATATATATATATATATATATATATATATATATATATATATATATATATATATATATATATATATATATATATATATATATATATATATATATATATATATTCTTTCCATTACTCCCCGTTCGCCTGCAAAATTCCTTCGACAAAGACATCGGAACCTAGAAAAGACCGTGAAAATGAGAAAAGTTCAAACAAAGTTAGACAAGAAGAAGAAGAAGAAGAAGAAGAAGAAGAAGAAGAAGAAGAAGAAGAAGAAGAAGAAGAAGAAGAGGAGGAGGAGGAAGAAGAAGAAGAAGAAGAAGAAGAAGAAGAAGAGGAAGAAGAAGAAGAAGAAGAAGAAGAAGAAGAAGAAGAAGAAGAAGAAGAAGGAGGAGGAGGAGGAGGAGGAATAAGAAGAAAAAGAAGAAGAAGAAGGAAAGGAAGAAGACGAAGGAGACAAAGAAAAAGAAGAAGAATAGAGACTTTCCCCTTGTCAGGAAAACGAAAATCTTGACGAAAGTCCGACCGGAAAGTCTGGAAGTTTGCTTGCAAAAGTCTTCCCGTGAAACTCTTCAAGTCCATGTTTTAGGAAATAAGAAAGGGCGAGGGGGGGGAGGGATTTGAGGGGAGTGGGGGAAAGACCCCCTCCCCCCTTTCTGCCACAATATTCTTAGTTCTGGAAGAATATGACAAGACCAGATCATTTTGGGAAATACAATTTTGTTCTGTTATGATTTTGCCTTTTCTGTTATTTGACTTTTTTTTTATTTTTTTTTATTCCACTTTCCTCTTTTGGTTTGCATTGTTCTGTGTTATCATCATTTCCCCAGCTTTCTTGTTCATTCCTTTGTCATTTCCCTGTCTCTCTTCTCATTTTTGCTTTTTATCATCAGTCTGTCATGATTTTTCTGATCTTTTATATTGTCTGATTCTTTGTCATTATTTTTCTCACTTTTAGTTTTCTTAATTCGGTGTTATTTTTCTATCTTTTCATTTATTTTTCTATCTTTATTTTCTGTCGAACGATGCTAACAGTTTCCATTTATTCCTAGCCATTCCTGTGATTTAATTTCCGAGACTTGGGAAATCAGGAAGCGAAGTGAATTATTCCACCATGCTATTTTTAATCTATTTCAGTCTATTTTTCTTATTTTTAAAAATTTTTTTGCTTTGTGGGTTAATGAGTACGATAACATCACGGTTATCAAAATAGATATTCTATGCAGTTCTAACTGATAATCAAGTTAACTTTGTTTCTACTAAAATTGCTTGTATTTTCATATGTTTTATTGATCTTTTTCCTTTTTGTTAGAAATAAATCTCAAGACTTGCAAAGTTATTTTCAGTCTACCTGAGAGATTTTCTAAAAATCTGTATCATTTACGGATTACCAAAAGAAATATGGATTTAGTTATTCAGTTATTTAGTTATTATTATTATTATTATTATTATTATTATTATTATTATTATTATTATTATTATTATTATTATTATTATTATTATTATATTCCTGGGTTAAGTAACAGAGGAAGGTTAGAAATAAAGAGTCACATTGATTCCAATGGACTTCTAAATAAGTGACTCATGTACCTTTGAATTAAACAAGTTATTATTATTATTATTATTATTATTATTATTATTATTATTATTATTATTATTATTATTATTATTCATGAGTTGTTTGTATTCTTCTACAATTAAAATATTCGTAGGAAAATATTTCATAATACAAAATAATAATCCTTTCATTATTGAAGATAAGAAATTTCTTTAAACATTCGTCCAATATTCAACCTTCCTAAAATGCCCGGCCGCGCCCCCCGCCCCCCGCCACTTTCGTCTCCCTCCAATACACACCCACCATTCTCTCTCTCTCTCTCTCTCTCTCTCTCTCTCTCTCTCTCTCTCTCTCTCTCTCACACACACACACAGAACAATTTATACTGCCTCAATATGTCCAACATTTACATTTAATTTTCTATTCATGCTGTCGTAAAGATCTCTCTCTCTCTCTCTCTCTCTCTCTCTCTCTC
>NC_089770.1:6461000-6468500 GCF_040412425.1 Macrobrachium rosenbergii | reverse complement strand
CTGTCTAATATATATAATATATATATATATATATATATATATATATATATATATATATATATATATAAATATATATATTTAATTCATACTGTCAAAAAGGAATATATATAAAGGAATATATATATATATATATATATATATATATATATATATATATATATATATATATATATATATATATATATATATATTTATATATATCCCCTCATTTAACAGTGAGCATTTACACACGCCCCTTAAAAACGAAAAGGCAGTACAACCAATTTAGAGAACAAACAGCCACTGCCTTACGCTCGTTCGCTAAAAATCCCTTTCCAAGTCTCTGGGACACAACTACAAAGGAGTCTGCAAATGAAATACGGCCTTCGGGACAAAGCTCGCGTGAGGTTCACGTATGTTAAATAAAACTGTACCTTAAGTTTTATTTTCGTCAGGTATTTCATTATCTTGCGTCTGGACTCTTCGGGTATGACGCAAGTTTTGTATGGTGTAGTGGACAGAAATAGAGAGAGAGAGAGAAAATCTCATATGACATTCTTGATGTGTGATTTTTTTAACGGTCTGAACTGTTATTTACAATTGTGGGAAGAGAGAGAGAGAGAGAGAGAGAGAGAGAGAGAGATGGTATGATAGATTAGTGAGACTGAGTTTTTTGAGAGAGAGGAGAGGTATATACATGGTATATATATATTATTTTTTATTAGTGTCTGACTATATATATATAGGAAGACACTGATACCTTCCATATATGATATATTGCTGAAATATATTATAAAATATATATATATTGGATATATATATATACGCAATACAGTCTGCATAAGACGTATGACATTTGTAAATAGGTTTAAAAATCTCACCATAACGTTTCCCCGTATTTGTTAAAGAGAAGAGAGAAATATTGCCAAACTAATTAAGAACTTTAGATGTCTCGTCCTCTCATGAATAATTAAGCATTTCCCTTGATTAATATATATATATATATATATATATTGAGAGAGAAGAGAGAGAGAGAGAGAGAGAGAGAGAGAGAGAGAGAGAATATTCTTGAGAGAGAGAATAGTGTGGACTACTCATAATTTGGAGAGAGACTCAATTTGTTATCATGGAAATGTTAATTATTCATGAGATCGCTAATCTCTGCGAGACATCTAAAGTTCTTAATTAGCTTAGTAATAAGTCTGTAAAACAAATAATCTGTCATTTTTCATGTCTTCTCTTCTCCGAAGCAGAAACAATAAACAGATAACAAATACGAGGAACATTATGATGAGATTTTCAAACCAAATTCTTTCAGTATTTACAAAATGCTTCATACGTCTTATGCAGACTGTATTGCGTCATCTCTTCTCCGAAGCAGAAAATATAAATAGCAAATACAAAGGACAAATTTTGTTCCAATCTGTTCACCTTGCATCGTGCCGTAAGGACGAGGCAGCTTTTCAAAGCATTTTCAAGGCGTTTTAAAAGCAATTTCAAAGCAACCAGATCATCAGAAGGTATCAGTCGGCCGTCAGCTGCAACAGAAACTCGCGGAAGAAAGAAGCTTTGCTAAAAGCTATTCTGGAGCGAGTCAGAAGCGGTTCTTTGAAATTCTGTTTATCATTTTCCATCTATTTCAGGTTTCTCCAACTCGTAATTAAACGAGTAAAAAATGCGCCGAGGTTTCTTCGGCGCAGTCGAGTTTTCTGTACAGCCGCTACAGCTTATAATCAAGGCCACCGAAAACAGGTCTATCTTTCGGTGGTCTCGGTATAATGCTGTATGAGCCGCGCCCCAGGAAACTCTAACCACCGCCCGGTGCTGGCCTGTCCTATAACGTTGCCAGATGTACCATTAAGGCTAACTTTAACCTTAAATAAAATAAAAACTACTGAGGCTAGAGGGCTGCAATTTGGTATGTTTGATGATTGGAGGGTTGTTGATCAACACACCAATTTGCAGCACTCTCGCTTCAGTAGTTTTTAAGATCTGAGGGCGGACAGAAAAGGTGCGGGCAGAATAAAGTGCGGACAGAATAAAGCGCGGACGGGTGGGCAGACAAAGCCGGCACAATAGTTTTCTCTTACAGAAAACTAATAATTAAACAGTGTGGTTCGAAAGTCGTATTAGGAATGATTTATTTATTTGAGAGGCTCGTGGGAGGAGAATTAAATTTCACCCTCAATACACCGTAGAAATTGTGTGCCATCAGGTGGCACCAGATGTTTGTAACATTTTGTCAAACTTGTTTTACAGCAAATTGAAGGGTCCTCCCACCTTAAGCTGCTTATGATTTCCAGGACAAATATCCATTTCGAAATCGGTCTGAGAATTACTGTATCCATTTTGAAACACGTAAGATACAGAATCAAATATGTAACCTTGATATCATTTTGGGGGTCATGTTCATGTCATTCAGATAACAATATCCACGACAAGAGAAAAACAAGTAAAAAATGCGCCGAAGTTTCTTGGGCGCAATCGAGTTTTCTGTACAGCGCATAATGCTGTATGAAGCTCTCAGCCACGGCCCATGAAACTCTCAGCCTTGGCCTATGAAACTTTTAGTCACGGCCCATGAAACTCTCAGCCACGGCCCATGAAACTTTCAGCCACGGCCAGGTGGTGGCATGTCTTGTTGGAAAAAAAGGTGCCAGACTCACGAACATGGCTAACTTTAACCTTAAATAAAATAAAAACTACTAAGGCCAGAGGCCTGCAATTTGGTATGCATGATGACTGGAGGGTGGATGAGCAACATACCAATTTGCAGCCCTCTAGCCTCAGTAGTTTTTAAGTTCTGAGGGCGGACAGAAAAAGTTGATAGCTGACAGGCCATTTTACATGCGCGTCTTCAAGACTGATGCCTGTTCTGCCCCAATATGGAAGATTGCAGTATCTGCAAAAATACAACACTGAGAAAAATTTTAGATACTGCAGTTTTCCCTTGTACCACTACTGATTTTGCAGATACTGCAAATGGGATCCCCCTAAATACTCGTGGAAACCATTGAAGAATCATTCTGAAACTGCAGTAACTTGTGTATTAGCGTTTTACGAGCCCAGTAGGTGGCGTACCTCAATTTCGAAAAATTTTACAGATACTGTTTGTTCCAGTCTTTACAGGGACGCTGTTGTCAACGAGATAATCAGTTGTAAACAAATTCCATTTTCGTGAATCAAGTTAGTTTTGCTCTCTGGAAGTAAAGTCAGATATTACGTAGAAAACTACATTCATGATTCTCAGTCTTAGATAAGTCATTGTGAAAGGGAAAATAAGAGTATTCGACCAATTTCTTGTTTTTGTTTCAAATAAATTTACTCTCTGGAAATTCAGTAGGATATGACGGAGAAAAATGCAGTCATAATTCTCACTCTTAGATATATAACTTTGAAGGGGGGAAATAAATTCATTAACAAATGAATACCTGGCAAAATAAACAATTCAACCAATCCGTAAATCACTCAGTAAGAGAACAATTCAACAAATTAACAAAAGCTAACCAAATACGATGACCACTCAAAACGGAAGCTAGTAGGAATACTGAAATAGCAAAAAGCATTTAGCACATTCGAACAATACCCTGTAAAACAAAGATGTCTGTCTTCTGTTTGTCTATTTTTTTGTTGTTTTTGTTTTGCAATGACGCAATCCTTACTCGAATCCCCCACGGAGACGCAGAACCATAATCTTCTTAAGATCTTTGCAATATTATACTGAATATATTACTGGGGATTCAATGTACTGTGTATTTTGGTAGACACTGATAAGGAGAATCGAGCAGGTTCTCGACAACTCTCTTTATATATATATATATATATATATATATATATATATATATATATATATATATATATATATACTATATATATATATATATATATATATATTAGCTCAAGCTTATAACCCATCACCTAAAAGGAACAGACGAGCAAAAAGGAAAGAAAAAGAAAGATACCAAAGAATATGCTATAACACTAATAAAAGGAAAGCGTCACTTTTCCTCAAACTATTTCAAGCTAAAAAAAGAAAAAAGTTTCACCTTATTAATAAAACATTTCTTATCTAAGTTAACTCCCGCGAGTGATGAAAAATCGTCCATTACAACTGTTCTGAGGAATTTTCGATTCGTGACAGTATTCTATTCAATCATCTCATTCGACATTCTAACTCTCTCTCTCTCTCTCTCTCTCTCTCTCTCTCTCTCTCTCTCTTATCTCTCATATATATACTGTATTAAATGTGTGTGTGTGTACATATATATACTGTATCTATCTATCTATCTATGTATAGATTATATATATATCTATCTATCTATATATATATATATATATAAATATGTATATATATACATATATACATATATATACATACTATTATATTGACACACACACACATATATATATATATATATATATATATATATATATATATATATATATATATATGTGTGTGTGTGTGTGTGTGTGTGTGTGCCTTGTGTAAGTTAAAAGAGGGAAGTTGGCTTTGGAACAGGCCAAAAAGCAAAACAATATTTATTTACTTTTTTCTTTTTTCTTTAAACAATAATCTAGCGCGGGACGGGAAACCCAATAAAGACTCCCCCGGCCGAAGGAAACACGGAATAAAGGAGAAATTTCCCAAATGATCTAATAATACATATATACTGTACATTTGGGGTTCCGGCTCTCAGGAAATCTAATAAAAAAGAAAATATGAAACAGAAAACGGGGTTTAATAGAGCCTGCCTGGAGACTTTATTCTCTCTCTCTCTCTCTCTCTCTCTCTCTCTCTCTCTTCTCTCTCTCTCTCTCTCTCTCTCTCTCTCGTTTATATTAAGAATGCTATTAAGTGGAATAATGTGGAGTTGGTCTAGTATTACACATATTTTCCAATACGTTTAAACACTATTTTCAGACACTATTTTCTTCTTGTTGGTAAATTCAGTGTTGCGTTGCGCAACTACAGGTGGAATTCTCTCTCCCTCACTTTATACACATCTCCCTCAACTTTATACACATACACTCACACATACACATACACATACACACAATATATATATGTAGTGTATATATAAATAAATAAATACATATATAGTGTGTGTGTGTGTGTATGTAATATTTTGAGAGAGAGAGAGAGAGAGAGAGAGAGAGAGAGAGAGAGAGAGAGAGAGAGAGAGAGAGAGAGAGAGAGAGAAGACTTAATTGCATAGGGAAACAGAATCAGAATTGTTGCCGAGATGGAAAAAACTCAGATAATTAAAGACGGTTTAAAAATTTCATCAAATGTTTCTTTTTACCAATTAAGACAAGAGAGAAAATCAGATGCCGAGTTATTTTTTTCCTTAATAGAAAGTGATTTGTACGAATGTTAGAGGTAAGGAATCGATACCTGGAGAGAAAATTCAATATTTTCTATTTAATTCAGAGATTTGTGAAGCGTTTTTGTGGTTAAATCTATGTCAAACATTCGCGTAAACTTCATTTACAGGCAGGCAGACATATCCGATGATGATGATAAGCCGATTTGTATTAGATATTCAATGAAAAAGAGAATTTGAATCCAATTGGGCCAGCAATTTCCGTGCTGATAAAATGGACGTTTTTTCAAAAATTATTTCATTTTCAGTTTGAGCAATTTCTAAGCAATATGTTTTTGAACATATTTTCGATTATACCTTTTATTTTTTTACCTTCGATGATATTTTTTATATTTTAAGAGGGATAATGATTTTGTAATAAAAACTGGTAAGAGTATATGAATAATATTAATAATAATAATAATAATAATAATAATAATAATAATAATAATAATAATAATAATAATATTAATAATAATAAAATTGTAAAAATTATTATTATTATTATTATTATTATTATTATTATTATTATTATTATTATTATTATTATTATTATTATTATTATTATTATTCAGAAGATGAACCCTATTCATATGGAACAAGCCCACCAAAGTGGCCACTGACTTGGAATTCAAGCTTCCAAAGAATAATATGGTGTTAATTAGAAAAAGAAGAGTTTCTCCCTTTATTAAAAAGGAAAATAAATTAACAAATTGAAAAACAGATAAAAAAATACTAGATACTGAAACCTCCATTAATTTTTGTTATTCATTAGGTCTGGGAACCTAAATTCCACCAAGGAAGAATATGAAAATTAATAAATTGATCGCGGCTCGAATATCTGGAGGTCGATCTTATGTCCAAAATGATCATATTCCGGCGTTATACCACTCATCCGTCAATAACGGTGGCAGATAATTTTGGATTAAACATTTTATAATCATACTTCTCGTGGTCATAGTGACGTAATATTATAAATTTTAAAAAATCAACAAAAAAATTAAGAAAAAGTTAAATTTTAGAGTAGAAATTATCCCACATTCATCAGCTGTGACATAATATTATAAATTTAAATAAAAATATTACAACAGAAATTAAGAAAAAGTTAAATTTTCAAGTCAAAATTAACTTACATTCATCAGCCGTGAAGTAACATTTGAAATCTGTAAAAAAAAATAAGAAAAATAAAATTAAGAAAACGTTATTCATCAGCTTTGACGTAATATAAATTTCAACAAAAAATACTTCAACAAAAAATTAAGAAAAAGTTAAATTTTAAAGACGAAATTAACTTACACTCATCAGCTGTGAAGTAATATTAGAAACTTTAATTAAAAAAATAATTGAAAAAGCTCGATTTTATAGTCGAAATTAACTCACGTTCATCAGCTGTGATGGAAGATTATAAATTTCATTAAAAAAGTTTCAGCAAAATTTAATGAAAAGTTAAATTTTAAAATCGGAATTAACTTACACTCATCAGCTGTGACGGAATATTATAAAATGCAATGAAAAATTCAACAAAAACTTAAGAAAAAGTTAAATTATAAAGTCGAAATTAACTTTCCATGCACATTATTCATTCATGAAGGGAAAGGCTTAACAGCATGATATATATATATATATATATATATATATATATATATATATATATATATATATATATATATATATATATATATATATATATATATATATATGTACAGACAAAGAGAGAGAGAGAGAGAGAGAGAGAAAGAATATGTATCTGTGTTAAATGGATGTCAAATCTAATATCCCTTATAACAGGGATGAAATCATTTTTTTATGACCATAAATACATAATTTCCCCAAAACACGTTTTCCAAAATAAATAAAATTCTCCCACATGTTGAAACCTCTAGCTCCCCACTCTTAATAAATTTATCTTTCGAGGCGGAATAAATTTAAACTATAAAAGTAGACTGTAACTTCATTCCCCTACTTGAAAAGAATCAAGAATGCCTGACAAGATTCGCAGTAATTCAACGAATCTCCATTTATGACGCGAGATCTCATTTCAAAATCTCCATTTCGATGAATATTAACCCAAGGCCTACATTCGGAACGTTTGATAACGCTTATTAATGATATGGGCATTATAATTTAGTTCTCTAACAACTCAGTTCGTAAATCCATT
>NC_089770.1:6453500-6456000 GCF_040412425.1 Macrobrachium rosenbergii | reverse complement strand
TTATTTATGGAGAGAGAGAGAGAGAGAGAGAGAGAGAGAGAGAGAGAGAGAGAGAGAGAGAGAGAGAGAGAGAGAGAGAGAGAACAGAAATAAGCAACAGGTGTCAACATTGCAAATCTTAAATGCACGTTCGTTTTTCCATAAATCTTCCCTTTGTCTTTGACAAAGCACTATCAGAAAATCTGACAAATTTAACAGTTAACCACAACACACATTCAAAAATGTGACAAACCCTTTAATATTCATCTTCCTTAAGTCTTCTATCTGCTTTGACAAAGTACCATTGCAGAACTGAAAGATTAACAGTTTAATACAGCCTTGCGGACGGAAAAGTGACAAATCTTCGCTCTCAGTGAAGCTGGATTTACTCACTGAAGATGCGAGATGAAACTTGCGAAACGTCTGTGTGGCTTTCTCACGAAATTCAAAGGATTCCTGTAGTCTTGGAATTTGCATCGTTCCATTCCTACTTGACAAATAAAGTTGCTGATCAAGTATTATTTATCATTGTCTGTAATGTCACTATTTTTTATTATTATTATGATAATTTCTATTATCAAAATTAAACATTAGTTTTAATATTACGTTTGATTATAATGTTAATAATCATTATTATGTTAATAATCGTTAACGTGTCAATTAGATATTATAATTATTTTAGCAACTATATAATTTTAGGAATGGGGATACCATTTTGTCTTAAATAATGAGTGACAATACGAGCGAATGGCAGCATTAAAAAAAGTTGGACAGTATATATGATACACATGTTAACTTCTACAGTGTGCCACGCAAGGTTCACTGCATGTTGTACCATCTCCACGAGGACATAAGGTAAAATAAAACAGAAATTAATGAAAAAAGATAAATTTTTCATTTACTTTTAATGAACAATTGCAATTATCACTAGAGTCCCTGTTCTTTATAATATATATATTTCAGTTCACTTAATTTCCAGCAATTTAATTCGATGAGAAAGAGAGAAAATTCCTTCTGCTTTCAATGAACAATTGCAATTATCATAACATTCCATTTTCTTTATAATATATGATATATTTCAGTTCACTTAATTTCCAGCAATTAAATGTTAATGAAAAAGAGAAATTTCCTCCTACTTCCAATGAACAATTACAATTATCACAACAGTCCCTCTTCTTTATAATAAATAATATATTTCAGTTCACTTAATTTCCAGCAATTTATGTTAATGAGAAAGAGAAATTTCCTCCTACTTCCAATGAACAATTACAATTATCACAACAGTCCCTTTTCTTTATAATATATAATATGTTTCAGTTCGCTTTAATTTCCAAAGGATTTATGTTAATGTTCTTACTTTCAATGAACAATTAATTTACCAAAACAGTCCCTCTTCTTATAATATATAATTTTTCAGTTCAATATTTTCAGTGTTAATTCCCAGCAATTTATGTCAATGAGAAAGAGAAACTTCCTCCTGCTTTCAATGAACAATTACAATTATCATAACATTCCCTTTTCTTTCTAATCTTCAATATCTTTCAGTCCGCTTAATTTCCACCAATTCAATTCGACGAAGAGGATCTCCTTAGCTCTTACGACGGGGCTGATCCCAATCAGTTAATGGTGGGTCTACTCCAGCGGCGATCAGGGAACCCCATGCACTGTTCCACAGTTAAAACCCCATCACTGTAGTTCACAGTTATTGCACAGTTCCTGTTTAGCAACGACTTGCCAAATGACCTTACGGATTACTCTTAATGCTACGTGTTTGTAAGCGAAGTGATACGCCTTAATGTATCGCGTATCGTTAAAATTTGTTGGGAAGTTGTTGATATTCTGGTTGGGTTTGTTTTCAACCCAAAAAATTAAAAATGAAAAATTCATTTTACCATATATTTATTTCAGGGTTCGGTGCCACCGTCATATTGATTTTGATTGGTTTATTTCTTGATTTGCAAGAAATTTGTAGTTTTCGTGGTTTTACTGACTATATATATATATATATATATATATATATATTTATTTATATATCTTGATTTATATATATATACTTTGTATATATATATATATATATATATATATAAAATATATATATATATATATATATTTATATATATATATATATATAAATATATATATATATATATATATATATATACATACATGTACAAACACATGCATACATACAACAAAACACCATACATACAACCACATGTATGTCGTATGTCGCGTACACTCACTCATAGAATCTATACAATTTCTATCAAGGAAACAACAATGACTTTGAATGGGCTTCCTCGAATGGAATTATTGCCAGCGAAGTGGAAAAAAAAGGACCGGTTTATTAATGAGAACACCTGACTTCTTTTGATCGCAGCCATCGCCGCTGGAACAAATATGGAAAAAAAAAGACGGCAGTCCTTCACTCCCTTGTTACAGACCCAATGAATTGTGACGACTCTTTCATCACAGGGGGGAAGGAAAAAAAAAAAAAGGTCCTTTTCGAAGGACACAAAAA
>NC_089770.1:6423500-6443500 GCF_040412425.1 Macrobrachium rosenbergii | reverse complement strand
TATATATATATATATATATATATATATATATATATATATATATATACATACATACATATATATGTGTGTGTGTGTATGTATGTATGTATATATATATATATATATATATATATATATATATATATATGTTTATATATGTGTGTGCATATATATTATTAGTATATACATATATATTTAGAGATATATATATATATATATATATATATATATATATTATATATATATATATATATATATATATATATATATAGAGAGAGAGAGAGAGAGAGAGAGAGAGAGAGAGAGAGAGCTGTCATTCCAACGCATCTCCTCTCTGCACTGGGGTATTTCAAACATATTCCACGCCAGGCCTTTTTTTTTTTTTTTTTGATAATGAAAGCGTACATTATGGCGTTTCATACATCAATAAAACTGGAACAATGGCTGTCATAAATTCCACGTAGCTTGTAATACAATCATCAGTATTTTTGAATGCATGAGTTTTTATTTTTTTTTTTACGGGAATGGACGAGGAATTTATGGGATTGACCTTTTGTCAAAATAAAAAAAACGAACGTATTATACTGAGAGTCAAGGTTTTGTTGTTATTTTGGACAGCGTAATTTACGCTGTATTTCATATTATATTGTTCTGTTTTACAAATATGGATTCCTATTTAGTGATTTAGGCTGGACGTTTTTCTAGAATTCTTCGTGTTTTCCAAAACGATTCAATTTTATACGTTTTACCCTAACAGGTATATTATTATTTATTTTGATGTGTGTCAACATGGCGGCGTACAAATATATTTAGTTTTAAAATGGAATGACCTTGTAGGGAGTTAGTGCTTTCAGAGCACTTCACCTGGTGCACTGCAGGCATTATTAAAGGGTCTTTGCAGCGTCCTTTCGCCCCCTAATTCATCCATATTTTAGCCTTTAACTCGATTCTCGCTTTCTGTTTTTCAATCTTGCTGTCCAACCTCTCAAACTATTACTTTCAGTGTAAGAGACATTTAGATCCTCGTACTTCATCTCCTTTATTTCTTGATCTCTTTCTTTTGCTATCCAACCTCTCTAACTCCCTCTTTTCACCGTCTTGACAGCTGAGTGGCCGAAATTGTCCCATTTCTTGTCTTGATGACCTTAATATTATTATGAAATCAAATAAAAAGAAAAATAAATAGATCTTTTAAAATTAAAAACAAATTACCTTCTGTTACTTCTTTCTAATGAGCACCATAATATTCTTTGGAAGCTTGAATTTCAAATCAGTGGCTCCTTTGGTGGGCTTGTTCCATATGAATAGAGATCGTCTCATGAATAATAATAATAATAATAATAATAATAATAATAATAATAATAATAATAATAATAATAATAATAATAATAATAATAATATATAACAGTAATGTAGAAGAAATCAACATTTTAGTAGATGATAAATGTATATTTTAGAATATATATATATATATATATATATATATATATATATATATATATATATATATATTTCTAAAATATATATTTACTCTATTCTGGATTTCTTCACCATTTTAGTGACTCATGCTATTATGAGATTTTTTATAATAATAATAATAATAATAATAATAATAATAATAATAATAATAATAATAATAATAATAATAATAATAATAATAATAATATTAATAATACAGACCTTTGAAAAATGAATGGTGAAATGTAAACAAACAAATAATGAAATGGATACGACACCCAAATAAATAAGCAAGAGTTGCACGAGAGAGAATCAGATGATATTTCATTTGATTTAAGTATACCATTTCATCCTCTGCAAGACACCATGGAATGGAAATCAGAAAACCAAACGATATTCTGTCAAGACGGGAATATTCCTGAAAACTAAAGACAAACTCACTGACAGCCCGACATCCTAGTGTCAAGGCGTGCCACAGGGCGGGAGCTTCCATGAATGCTCAAAGGTCACTCGAGTTTCTGAAAGTCATTGTTTTATGGGGTCGAGCTAAAAGATACCATTACATTTTCCACGAGACCCAACGAATGTTAATTAATATGTGTTTTCTAGATTAAAGTCATGTCTAATGTATAAACAAGGGGCTAAGGGATTGAAGTAAATGAAAATTTAGACAAACAATCCCTTTCTGAAAAGCTTCTGTATGCAAAACCTTGCCCCAAAAAAAGTACATTTCATTCACCTTTGCATTGATCTTGCTGTCCAGCAGTATTTAAACAGATTACAGGTTTATGAAAGCTCCGTGTCAAGATTCGGTTTTCAGTGACCGTCCATACCAAGATTTGAAATAATCTTCCACCTTTTATATAAGTTCCCGGAATTAATTCTGTTCTGTCTACCAGGGGCATCATGTCTGAGAGAATGTGTTGAAAATAATTTTGCGAAAGTCTCCAGTCCTTGGGTATAAAACTATAGAGTAATATCCAAAATATCCATTGTTTTTCCTTAAAACATATTATAATTCACACAGAATTAATCGGTTTATCTCTTCAACATAATAAATTTGTAGCCTTGTCAAAACTGGAAATTTGTTTTGATCCATAAATGTATAATTTTTGTTTAATGTTTGGAAAATTTATGCAAAGCATTTGAATGGTTGGATTAAGACAACCCTTAGATCTTAATGTGCTTATATCAGTGTTTAGTTTTTACCCATTTAACAGCCATTCATTTGGTTAAGAAATCTGCAGTGGTGTTGTTGTAAATATATATATTTTAGAAACATATACAAATATGTATATATATATATATATATATATATATATATATATATATATATATATATATATATATTTACATGTACACCACTGGATTTCTTCACCATTTTAGGTACTCATAATATTATAACATTTTCATGAATCATTCATTTGCTAGGTCTGAGAGAAGACGTTCAAAATAACTTCACGAAAGTCCCCGCCCTTAGCCATCAAACTATGGCGTAACAGCACAAATATCCTTTATTTCCCTTTAAAATATATTACAATTCCCACGGGGAAACGCACTCGGAGGACCCAACCTCGTCAGCGCCTCCTCCCGAAAGCACACAACTAATGGAACGGTTGCAATCTATCGTTCATTAAAGGATTTTCTCTGCCCGTTGCGGCGGAGAGATTGTTCTAGTCGAGTTAATTAATGAACTTCAGCGGGAAATTCGGAGAGGAAATTCATTAGAGCGGCTGCGGCGGCGGCGGCGGAGGCGTGGGTAGTTCGGTAGTTCGGTAGTTAGGTCGAATTCGCCCGCGGAATGGGAGCCGCTGTTGGTCTCGTCGAAGTGGGCGTCTGCCCCCGGTCATAATGACGCCGTTCTTCTCGAGACAGGGAGGTTCCCAACGTGATTAGAATGTTGCGGGTGGGGAATTGGAAAGAATCTATATTATGGTGTTATATATATACACATATATACATATATATAATATATATATATATATATATATATATATATATATATATATATATATATATATATATATATATATATAGTATATATATATATATATATATATATATATATATATATATATATATATATATATATATATATACATATCGTAACAGACTTTATATGTTTGCATAAACACACACCCCTGTCTTTAAATATGGTACATATTACCATTAAAACGAGAAATAGTTTAAAGGCCCCCCCACAAAAAAATACAAGATCAAACACCCAATTCATCTCTCGCCCTTACAGAAAATTCCAGGAAGTTTTGCATATTATTCCAGCATTTAAAAGTCCCCATATGATATCGGTCGCCTAAAAAAACATATGCGATACTAACTAGGAAAAAGAAATCTTTCATTTTATTTCATTCTCCTCTCCTACGTGCGAAATATTAATTTAAATATTAATATTTAGAACAGTATAAATAACAATTCAAAAATAGGCTTGGATTTTCATACAACGATGCGGGTAATCATTCTTACACCGAAACCTACAAAAATAAGAACAAATATATTATGAATAACTTATTTTTTTCGGTTAATTCATTTGTACCACAATATTTTTTTTACTAAATAAAAAGAAATTACGAATATCTCACTGTTTTCGGTTAATTCACTTGTTCGCCAATAAAAAAAAAAAGAATGTAAGAATAACTTATTTTTTCGGTTAATTCACATGTACCACAAAATTTTTTTACTAAATAAAAAAAGAATTTACGAATAACTTATTTTTTCGGTTAATTCACTTGTACGCAATATATAATTTTTTTGCTAAATAAAAAATAGAATTTATGAATAACTTATCTTTTTCGGTTAATTCATGTACCACAATATTTTTTACTAAATACAAAAAAGAATTTACGAAGATCTTATTTCTTTCGGTTAGTTCACCTGTATGCCAATATATTTTTTACCAAATAAAAAAAAGAAATTACGAATAGATTATTTTTTTCGGTAAATTCACTTGTATGACAATATTTTTTTTACTAAATAAAAAAATTACGAATAACTCATTTTTTGGTTAATTCACTTGTATGCCAAAATTTTTCTACTAAATAAAAAAAAAAGGATTTACGAATAACTTATTTTTTCGGTAAACTCATTTGTACCATAATACCTTTTTTACTAAATAAAAAAATTACAAATAATAAATTATTTTTTTAATTTACTTTGTACCAATAATATTTTTTTTTATCAAATAAAAAAATTACAAATAACTTATGCTTTTCTGTTAATTTACTTGTACGCCAATATTTTTTTTACCAAATAAAATAATTACGAATAACTTATATTTTAAGGTTAATTCACTTGTGCCACAACATTCTTTTTATTAAATAAAAAAAATTCGAATAAAACTTATTGTTTTAGGTTAATTCACTTTGTAAGCCAATATATATTTTTTACTAAATAGAAAAAATTACAAATAACTTATTTTTTTGGTTAATTCACTTGTAAACGAAAACTTCTTTTACTAAATAAAAAAAAAATTTACGAATAACTTATTTCTTGGTTAATTTACTTGTACTACAATATATCTTTTTACTAAAAAGAAAAAAGAAATTACGAATAACTTATTTTTTCGGTTAATTCACTTCTTCGCTAATATAATTTTTATCAAATAAAAAAGGAATTTACAAATAACTTACTTTTTTCGGTTAATCAATTGTACACAATATTCTTTTTACTAAATAAAAAAAGAATTGATGAATATCTTATTTTTTCGGTTAATTCACTTGTAACAATATTTTTTTTACTAAATAAAAAAAAAAGGAATTACAAATAACTTATTTTTTCGGTTGATTCACGTGTACGCCAATATTTTTTACCAAATAAAAAAAATTACGAATAACTTATTTTTTTCGGTTAATTCAACTGTACCACAATATTCTTTTTATTAAATAAAAGAAATTACGAATTCAACTTACTGTTTTCGGTCAATTCACCCGTACGCAAATATATTTTTCCCTAAATAAAAAAAAAAAAAAAGAATTTTCGAATAACTTATTTTTTTTGGTAAATTCACTTGTACGCCAATATTTTTTTTTTTTTTTTTTTTGACTAAATAAAAAAAGAACCGGACTTTCATGCTGTTTTATTCAAAAAAAGTTTAGCAGTGCTGTAATAAATCCGTCATCGCATGTAATACAACCTGCAGAGTTTTTGAAATGCCATAATACATTTTTTCCCTACATTTTTTGAATGAACGAACGATGAATTTATGGGCGGCTATTTTCATTCCGGCGATATTATTCATCAACTTTGAAACCGGTTTATTGTGCGACGGACAAATAGGCCTTTTTTTAATTCCACTTTGTTTTTTCCATATTTTTTCGTTCGTTTCATAATGGATTCTCTACTTTCGTGGAGTTAAAAGATATAGAATTAGTTGCGTTCTCTTTTAAGTGTAATGAATTTGTAGTGTTATCTACATGGGAAATTTGTTTCTATCCGAAAATATATAATTTTAGTTTATTGTTTGAAATATTTTTGAAAAGCATTTTAAGGTTTTATACAACCCATATATGGTCTTCATCCAAAATGTAAAATTTGAGTTTATTGTTTGGAAAAATTTGTGCAAAGCATTTTAAAAATACAACTTATATATCGTTTTATCAAAATGTATAATTTTATTTTATTGTTTGGAAAAACAATCCAAAAGAATTTTATTTATACGTCCATTTATCTTTATCAAAATGTATAATTTTAGTTTATTGTTTGAAAAAAATGTGTAAAAAACATTTTAAGGTTTAATACAACCCATATATCGTCTTTATATAAAATGTATAATTTTAGTTTATTGTTTGGAAAAATGCATGCAAAGAATTTTAAGGTTTTATACAACCCATATATCGTCTTTTTCCAAAAATGTATAATTTTAGCTTATTGTTTGAAAAAATTGATGCAAAGCATTTTAAGGTTTAATGTAAATATCTTTATCCATCAATGTATAATTTTAGTTTATTGTTAGGAAAAATTGATGCAAAGCATTTTAAGGTTTTATACAAACCATATATCGTCTCTATCCAAAAATGTCTAATTTTAATTTATTGTTTGGAAAAATTTTATTTTAATGTTTAACCCATATATCGTCTTTATCTTATAATTTTATTTATTGTTTGGAAAAATGTAAAATTTTAGTTTATTGTCGTTGTATAATTTAGTTTATTGTTAGGAAAAATTTATGCAAAGCATTTTAAGGTTTAATACAACCTTTATATATCATAATAATGTTCTTGGATCACTGTTTAGTTTCCATCCGACTAAAAATTTCATTTCCCTAAACCTAAGCTTGTTTATATACAATTGCAAAATGAGATATAGCAGAAATGTATATATATATATATATATGGCGCTTTATCTATGTTGAAAAAAACACAGGTGCGTTCACAAGCGGACACACACTCACACACACACTCACACACACACACAAATAATTTGAATGTACAGGATGACAACAGAGTTATAATCTACACACACACACAGAGAGAGAGTAAATAATTTGAATGTACATTCACAGAATGACAACAGTCCTTTATGAATACAACTTTATTACACACACACATTATTATTATTATTGTGTTATTATTATTATTTCAGAGAGATGACAACAGATAATCTAGAGAGAGAGAGAGAGAGAGAGAGAGAGAGAGAGAGAGAGAGAGAGAAGTGACATTCACAGAATGCAAATTTCTTTAACAGTCCTCAGTGAATACAACTTTATTATTATTATTATTATTATTATTATTATTATTATTATTATTATTATTATTATTATTATTATTCAGAAGATGAACCCTATCCATATGGAACAAGCCCACCACAGGGGCCACTGACTTGAAATTCAAGCTTCCAAAGAATATGGTGCTCATTAGGAAGTAAGGGAAGATAATGGGAAATACAAAAAGAGATCTCACTATTCATAATAAAAAATAAATTAATAAATTCATAAATAGATAAAAATGTATTAAAATGAGAGGAGAATAGCATTAGGGTAGTAATGAATTACTTCTTCGCTTGAACTTTTGAAGTTCCAATTCCTCGACATCCTCAAGGAGACTGTTCCATAGTTCCAACTATGCGAGGAATAAAGGACCTTTGCTCCTTAGTTCCCTAGTGATCCCTAGTTGGAAATGTTCCCTAGTATCCTTTGGGTACCAATGCATCACCTTTTCGTCCTCTGCTCTCTCTCTCTCTCTCTCTCTCTCTCTCTCTCTCTCTCTCTCTCTCGCTTTACGAGACGTAAATGAGGATTAGGTTTTGCATAAAATGAGACGTCTCGAGTCCGCTAGGGTGAGTTTACACTCCCGTCCCGGCAAACGCCCGTGTTCTGACACTTACCGACCGGTTGTTCACTTACGTTATGCATGCATATATATATATATATATATATATATATATATATATATATATATATATATATATATATATATATATATATTATTATACTGAAAGATATATATATATAATCCATATATATTTTTGGGTAGGAAGAAAAATATATCCACTCTTTTAAATTAAACAATACTAGTTTTTCCCTTTAATTAAGTTAATAAATATTAGATATTCCCTTTATCCATATTTATCAATGATCCAATATTCCACTTTTTTTAATAACATCTGAGATTATAATATTAAAAATCCATTGCCGAAATGTTTTTTGGGTGAGGAAGAAAAATATATCCACTCTTTTAAATTAAACAATACTGGATTTTTCCTTTCATTAAGTTAATAAAGAATTAGACCATTCCCTTCAATCCATATTTATCAATGAAAGAATGAAACTAATATTTCGTTTTTTTAATAACATCTTATTATCTCCTTTATTAACGCTAAAATCCCCCCCTTTACTCTATGTATAATTAAGAATGACCTAATAATGTATATGGCCTTATTTTCCCTCAACCCAGTAAGACTTCTTATCTCTGCTTCTGTTTCCTGAATTCGTTCTATTTACTCCTTTCCACGATTTACGTCTCTGTTTCAGCTTTCTTCCAAGAGGTAAAAATCTCAACCTTGGCTAAAACACGCTTAATTGAAAAGCATTTTCTTTATTCGGTAATTACCAAGATCTCTTCACGCAATGTTGGGTAATTGCATTATCCTACAGTGGGGGATCTCTCTCTCTCTCTCTCTCTCTCTCTTTGGTTACACTGATCCTGGTGGCTTCGACACCAGATAACTTGCAATCACGCTGTTCTCTCTCTCTCTCTCTCTCTCTCTCTCTCTCTCTCTCTCTCTTTGATCCTGAGGCTTGAGGCGACACCTGATAACTTGCAATCAGATCTCTCTCTCTCTCTCTCTCTCTCTCTCTCTCTCTTTCTCTCTCTTCTGTTCTCTCTCTGAGATTGGAAAAAGGGATATAGTTATTATTTTCCTGTTACATTGTTAGACCATAAACTTATTCATGACATAAATTTAAAACCCTTTATTCAGTATTACTCATCGTCATTTTCTATAGTCGTTTCTAAACCAGGCAAGAGCTCGAGTCCTGCCGGGGACGAAGGACTTATCAGTTACAATTCCCCTTGGATGTAAGTTATATCCAAGGCATAACGAACTGGATATGAAGAGAAATGTGTGGCTTAATTTTTATTAACATGAAAAGTCACGTGTCAGTAAGTTCGAAAATTCATATATATATATATATATATATATATATATATATATATATATATATATATATATATATATATATATATATTAAGAGTAGGTTAGCAGAAATTAGGCTATTCTATAATTCAACATATAGTTTTAATCAAATTAGAAGAAATTACAACAGCAAACACTTTTACTTGCAACACAATAAGAACAGAAAACCAAGCAAAATAAAAAAAAACACACACACACAAAAACAAAACTACAAAAAAAAAAACACTGAAAATGTTACATCCGGATGAAAATTACATTGTTTTAAATAGCCTTGACCGAAATTTGGCAACGCGGAAGGAAAGTTGCCAGACGTCGCCATCTTCGACAACTCCTTTTGGATTTTGCAGTGGGGGAAAGTTTGCACTCATTTGCCTTCATTTGCATACGGAGGAGTTTGTATTACCTGTCTGGAACCATTATTGCGGACTATTTTGTGCTTTCTTAAAGCTGGTAATTTCCTTTGCGAATGAAAAAATAAAGTTATTCATGGGACATGCTTCGAGGAGCTTATAAAAGTATATATATAAATTAATAAGAACAAAGGTACGATTGGTTTCACTTGGCAAGCTAGAGAAATCTCGACAAGTTTTTAAATATTAAAGATTATAGTAGCAATACGTGCAATTACTGTTCATTATTACCGAAAACTGATTAACGCGCGATGTCTGAAGAATAATTTGTCGCCATCAAAGGTAAAACTTTGAGGAAAAGGATGAAAATGTAACTATTATTGCATTTAATATTCAGGACCAACGGCTTTTTCAGCCATTAAGCCACGGCCATCATCAGGATTAATTTTTTTCACAGTTGCTATTGTTTGGGACATGTAGTTTCATCGTCAATTGGAGTAGTCCTGATAATGGCTGGAAAAAACAATTGGTACTGAGTAAATTGAGCACGGCAAAAATTTATCACTTTTTCCATGAAGACAAAAAATGAATATTGGCAAAGAGAAAATTTATTTTAATATACTAAGTACCGACGGCTTCGCCCAAAAACAAATTATCGTTAAATATGAAAAAAAATATATAAGTTTTTTAATTTTTTATATATTTTTTCGCATCAATCTAAATTATCTGTAATCACAGATACGACGATTAGGCTATGTTAGGTCTGATAGGCCAAGGTTATGTTAGTTTAGGTTAGGTAAGGTGAGTTTAGGTCAGGGTTTATCACAGTTACCATATTCGCTACTGGTAACTCGATGTTACAATGTGAAATTTGTAAGAAACTTATGGTGTATAAGTTGGTTTTATTAGTAAAGTATATTTTTTTTATTAATTTCCTTTCAATACTCGCCTATGACCTGTCGTATAATTACAGAACATTACTTAAACATTTAAGAAAGGCGGAAGATATCACAGTACATAACATTTTTTGTTTAATTTACTTTATCAAATCAAAACTATAGTCTTAATTTGAACCATTTCACTATATAATACAGAAGTATATATACACGTAAACGCATGCACGTACATACACACAAACACACAAACACGAGAACATACACATACAATACAATACACAGAGCATGTCTTGCCGTCCTAGTAAAAATACTATATAACTCAATTATCATTCACAAGTTTTCAATTTTAATAATTAAATAAACATAACTGTATAATGAAGACATCCACTACTTTCTATCATAAACTTATAATATTTACTCTATATAATTGCTTATGAAATTTAATCTGAATAAATGTAATATTTACTTTATCTAACCGAGCATAAAAATAAATATGGATAAATATGTGAACAAAAAAAAAAAAAGAAGTAAAAACTCCGGACACAGAAGAGGAACAGGAGAAGTTTTCCCTCATTACAACAAAGTCTAAACTTTTCCCTTCGTCTCGCGGCCACCGCCTTCTTTTCTCCTTAAATGTAAACAACGGCCGTTGTATTCTAATAAAAATATATCTTTAACTCTTACTAAAACTTTTGCCTGTTAATGTTTCTTTTTCGGTCCAGATTGTTTGTTTGACTTTTTTTTTTTTGTATGTCTTTTTTATGTCTTATTTTGTTCATAATTTGGAGTTGACTGTGATTTCGTCTAGTGTCTAAGTTTGTGATCCTGTGAATGATTTCTTAGGCTCAACGGGGTTTAATATGAAAATTATATTTTATCTGCTTACCAGGGAGGAATAGATTTTGTTTTAGGTATTGTAGGTTAGCGTTTTAAATCGATTGTCACGGTACTGAAAACCAATGATTTTTACTCGCTGTTTGTTTTATACACGGGATATATATATATATATATATATATATATATATATATATATATATATATATATATATATATATATATATATATATATATATATATATATATATATATATATATATATATATATATATATATGTGTCTATGTATGAATGCATATTTGTGTTTACCGACGCAGACGTAAGTTCAGGCATCTTCCTGACATCCAAACATGAAACTACTGTACATTTCACAAAACATTTTTCCGTTGTCGGCGGCAGTCGAATGTTTTTACCGACAACGGGAAAAACATTCCGCGAAATGGAGCTGTTTGTCTTTCCCGTAGATAAACATTGATTACTTTGCACTTACAAACGTATCATGGCATCGCAATGAAAATTGAAATTTCTCTTTTTCAATTTTTCTCTCCCAGGATATTCGCGGAATTCAGTTGTTCGCTGATTTGAAATCGTTAGAAGTAAAATGTTTTAGAGTTCCTTAGCTTGTAATAATGGCTTTTTCGTTTTTTCATATTTTTTTTATTATAGGTTATTATAGTTTTTTTTTAGCTTTCTGTAAAAGAAAACTATTGTGCCGGCTTTGTCCGTCCGCACTTTTTTCTATCCGCACTTTTTCTGTCCGCCCTCAGGTCTTAAAAACTACTAAGGATAGAGGGCTGTAAATTGGTATGTTGATCATCCACCCTCCAGTTATCAAACATACCAAATTGCAGCCCTCTAGCCTTAGTAGTTTCTATTTTATTTAAGGTTAAAGTTGGCCATAATCGTGCTTCTGGCAACAATGTAGGATAGGTCACCACCGGGCCGTGCTTAAAATTTCATACAGCATTATACAGAGACCACAGAAAGATAGATCTATTTATGGTGGCCTTGATTATACGATGTACAGAAAACTCGATTGCTTCGGCGAATTTTTCTCATGTTTATTATAGTTTATTATAGTATTTTATTATAATTATATAGGATGACCTTTCCGTAAGTTATCTTAAACTATTCTTTATTAGCTTCAGAAATCACTTCTTTTTTTTTTTACCTTATTTTTTTATGATTTGTCAAATTGAATATTTCCATTTTTTTAGAATTAAAAATATTTTTTTACATTTTTTGTGGAATTTAACATAAATCAATATCCCTGTTTACAATTTTACGTCCACTTTTAACAATACTATAAAGGGTAGGATAAATAAATGTAAAATGGGCCCTTCTTGTAAACCCATGCAATGATGGTTTTTTTACATTGAATAATTGCAACTTAATTAAATGATTTCCGTCCCTATCTGTTATTACTAACTATAACAGACTTGTTAAGGAATATGGAATTTCTTGTTTAGTGCATCTAGAGTGTTTATGTGTATTTGTGTATGAATAAAACGTATGAAATACATTCATACCAACATATTAACACATGCAGTCTTGAGAAATGTATCAGTACGTATCCATACATGCTAATAAACTTCCAAAGAAATATGCATAAATTCTAGTGTTGAAAGCCAATGGCATTTCAAGTCCTTTTCCCCGTCATTATCGCTGCATTCCAAAATATATTTTATCTATTTTTTATTTTTTTCATTTTTCAATTTTTTTAATTAAAACTGTCATCAGGACGTATCATTCATCAGGAACGTTGAACAACGCTGTGATAAATTCACCGGGAAACGTACAGCTGTAAAAAGCAAATTTGAATTATATGATTTTTTTTCATCGTTTATTTTTATTTATCTTTATTTTTTGGAACGGGTGAGGAATTTAATATTTTTTTCTTCCTTTTATTTATTATTTTTTAAGGGGTGAGGAGTTGAATATGATTTTTTTCTTCATTTATTTATTTTATTTTATTATTTTTTTGAACGGGTGAGGAATGGAGTATGATTTTTTCTTCCTTTTATTTATTTTATTCTATTACTATTACTTTTTTTGAACGGGTGAGGAATTTGTGTGGTGTCCAATTCAAGACTGAATTTAGCCCCCAAATAACTCAGTTTTAATTTTTTTTTTTTGAGACACTTTGCATTGGTATGTTCATTTTAGGTAATATGAATATGCACAGTCTATTTTCCTCGAAGCTTAGTCGGATATTCTTAGTTTTTAATGAGACAGTTTAAAGCCTGAAGTCCCCCCTCCCCCCCAAAAAAACTAGGTTTTATTATATAATATGTTTCTATTTTTACTTACTATTTGACAAACTCTATGATGGTGGTTTCAATTTAAGCAACGTGAATACGCTTAGTCTATTTTCCTCGAAGCTTAGACGGACATTCATAATTCAAATAAGTCACAAATATTTTCCCTCTGGTTTCATCCACTATTTTGGGATGAGGATGCTAGTCCTACACCTCTCTCCATCCTGACTCCGACCCATTACATTTTAGCACCTACCCAATTCCCCTTTTAGCTGGTCCGCTGGTATAGTGGTTAGTGTCGTGGAATGCCACTCAGATGTCGCGGAGGGCTCGCGTCTCCCCCAGGGCGATGAAAAATCACTGGCTCTGTTTCATGATCAGTTACTGCTGCAGTGTTGCGAGGGTTGTCTGCGGTGGGAGGTTGAAACCAACATTCTTTGGAAGCTTGAATTTCGAGTCAGTGGCACCTTTGGTGTGCTCGTTCCAGTGAATGGGTTTCATCTATTGAATTAATAATAATAATAGATAATAATAATCATGTCAAAAGAAGCTCGCTGGAATTCAGCAGAGCTTAGTAAACAAATCAACCTTAAGCTTGGCAATCAAAACTCAGAGCCTAATGTAGGAGGCTATATATATATATATATATATATATATATATATATATATATATATATATATATATATATATATATATATATATATATATATATATATATATTATTTATATATATACTCGTATACTCACACACACACATATTCGTCCCGTAAAGTTCGTCAATACAAAACGCAGTGCGCAGGCGATGAAATGTGAACCCCATCGCAAATATTAGCCACGTCTCTGCACAAATATAACATCCCCCCAACTAAAGCATAATACGAAACATCACACGAGCCTCTCCCTCACCAAAGAAGACATGACGGTGGTCACTTACCCAAATAACGCCTGGCAGTCCCAAGCGAAAGAGAGTATACATATATATACTTTATATATATCCTTTCACATCCTTTGTGTGTCATAGCTCTCTCTCTCTCTCTCTCTCTCTCTCTCTGGAACTTCTTGCCTGAACTTCTTATGGCCTCGCAGTAAGGAGGGGCCCGCGTGTGTAAAATGAGACGTAGCGGCAGGCATAGGAAATGTTTACATTGTGCCGTAGGTGAAACGCCTTTGTGCGCTGGCACTTATCTCTCGGTTGCTCGGCTATGGTGTGTTGCCAAAGGAATAGTTTCCACCGGCTGGGGGGGAGGGGGCGGGGCTGGGAGGGGGCGGGAATTCTTGCGTGCTTTGCATTATTCAACGACATGATTCTTGACGGGGATGGTGTTGCTTTTATGTATGTATGTATGTGTGTGTGTATATATATATATATATATATATATATATATATATATATATATATATATATATATATATATATATTGGGTGAGAATGACTGAGGAAGAATGTCTGCAGCTCAGTTGCTGCAGAGAGCCGGAAATAGAGAGGGAGTGGCGAGCCATGATTGCCGACGTCCTTGGGGATATATGGCACCTGGATGATGATGATGATATATATATAATTTATATATATATATGTGTGTGTTTACACATATATATACTGTATATATATATATATATATATATATATATATATATATATATATATATATATATATATAATTTATATATATATATTGCCTTAAGTATTACTAGCAATCTGTCCTTCTCAGAACACGCCATTCAAATAAAAGAAAAAACATGAAGAGTAAACACACTTTGGTTATTTATACAACATTCTCATGGCAAGAAATTGCACATACACATTTAGAGTAGCTTGAGAAGCAATGCTCTTTCCTGGGGCACAGAAAAGTCAAGACCTCGTCTTTAGCTGCTATCATTATCAGCAAGCTAAATGAAGGTATTGCTTCTTAGAAGACGAAAAAATGTTATTTCAGTTCAATTGCGAGGAAAACATAAGCTATAAGAGTGCTTTTTCAATCTGAAAGAAGTCAGTGTTTGTCCGATATACTCTTTCTGAAATAAGATAAAAAAAAAGAGTAAAAATTGCGAAAGTCTCTTCGGCGAAATCGAGTTTTCCGTATATCCAGCAGCATATAATCAAGGCCACCGAAAATAGATCGATCTTTCGGTGGTCTCGGTATAATGCTGTATGAGTCGCGGCCCATGAAACTTTAACCACGGCCCGGTGGAGGCCTATCCTATATCGTTGCCAGAAGCACGATTATGGCAAAATTTAACTTTAAATAAAAAAAAAAAAACTACTGAGGCTAAAGGGCTGCAATTTGGTTTGTTTGATGATCTGAGGGTGGATGATCAACATACTAATTTGCAGCCCTCTAGCCTCAGTGAGTTTTTGGACAGAAAAAAAATGCGGACAGAAAAAAGTGCGGACAGAAAAAAGTGCTGACAAGAAAAAGTGTGGACCCAGAAAAAGTGCGGACCAAAAAAGTGCTGACAGAAAAAAGAAGCGGAAAAAAAGCTGACAGAGAAAAAAAAGTGCGGACAGAATAAAGCACGACGGACAGACAAAGCCTGCACGATAGCTTTCTTTTACGGAAAACTAAAATACCATCACGTAAAATAAAAAGGAATAGAAAATCCAGAGAGGAAGAGAAACGAGATTTGTTTCTTGATTTGCTTGACGAAGGAAGGAGAAACAAATTAAATCTGAAAGAGTCAAAAGTACTTCCAGTTTGTCTTCTTTGTATTCTATGTTTTTGTTTCTCATAAAGAAAAATAAAGCGAAATTGAATAAAACAGTAAATCTCCGAAGTGACTGATTGTTTTCTGACCTGTCTCTCTCTCTCTCTCTCTCTCTCTCTCTCTCTCTCTCTCTCTCTCTCTCTCTCTCTCTCTCTCTCTCTTTTTTTAATCACTAGCAAATAAAGCAGTAAGGTGTAAAGAAGCATTTTAGATACTTTTCTGACTTTAGATTTAAGCTATAAAACAAATATAAGATATATATATATATATATATATATATATATATATATATATATATATATATATATATATATGCATATACGTATATATATAAATACTGCTTTTCTGTAACTCTTCTCATTCACTATTTGCCTGAGGAGAGAGACAGTTTGGTCTCTGAAATATATTTATTTTTTCCACATTTTGGTTTTATTGGCTCCTTATACTTGATGGAATTTAAGTTTTAACAGAAAATATTACAGTCAGTCATATATATATATATATATATATATATATATATATATATATATATATATATATATATATATATATATATATATATACATACACACACATATACATCCGTACGAGAACACACGCCCCCAACACGACGTCTAAAATATTCTGAAACGCAGTTGAGACTCAAGGCAGTAATTGCTATTTCATAAGCAACGTCGTGTTTGGTGTCGCCCTCAATGACGGGTGACTGACACCTCGGTAGTAACTGGGATTCACCCTGAACTGTCTTTCGCTGGAACGCCACGGGCGAACCTGGATGACTGTTCATCATTCATCGCGAGATTTGTAAAATTTTCACAGATTTTCTTCTTGAACCGAAAGAGTGAGTGGAGTACGGGGAGTTTTTTTAAAAGGTCGCTTCGTTTGATCACGGTGTACCCAGTGGGAATGTCGCTGGGCTAATTACATCGATTTTATGCTTTATTCGTTAGCTATGTTATCAGAGTTTACATTTTTTTTTATGTCTTGGTAATTCGCATTGCTTTGTTCTGCGTTTCGAAATTCGTTTGATTTTAATTTAAAAAAAGGACTGAATTTCCCATCAATATCTTCCTCACCGTTTCGAAATTCGTTTGATTTTAATCAATAACACGAGTGAGTTTCCCATCAATATCTTCTCTCCCCATCGTTTCGAAATTCGTTTGATTTTGATCAGTAAAACGAGTGAATTTCCCATCAATATCTTCTGTCCCTCCGAAATTCGTTTGATTCCCATCAATAAAACGAGTGAATTTCCCATCAATATCTTCCTCATCGTTTCGAAACTTCGTTTGACTTTAATCAATAAAACGAGTGAATTTCCCATCAATATCTCTTCCGTCGTTTCGAAATTCGTTTGACTTTAATCAATAAAACTCGTAAATTTCCCATTCTTGAAAGATACTATTACTAAGCCTATTCCACGAATCCATTCCCCCGTAGGAGGGTAGCGCCATCAGCGCACCTCATGTGGTGCACTGTAAGCATAACTTAAGGGTCTTTGCAGCGTCTCTTCTGGCCCTAGCTGACACTTCTTTCATTCCTTTTTACTGTCCCTCCGTTATTATTCCTTTTTCTTCATCCTTCTGTTCCACCTTTCAAACCTCTCACTGTCAATTTCCCTTTCAGCGCTGAGTGACCTCCGAGGTCCCAGCGCCTGGCCTCTGGCCTAAATTCTATATTCTATTCCATTCCACGACTCCATTCGTCACTTGGTAAACAGACGGAGCCGACTAGATTCGCCCCCCGAAATGAAGAGGCACTCGCCTTCATTTGCATATGACTGTATTTGAAAGTGCCTGTAATATCTGGTATGATGTAACCACCCGTCTGTGCTAACCAAACCATTTCGCCAGTGACAAGTGAAGTCGAGCATGAAATCATATAATCATTCTCTCTCTCTCTCTCTC
This sequence comes from Macrobrachium rosenbergii, assembly GCF_040412425.1. Taxonomy (NCBI): domain Eukaryota; kingdom Metazoa; phylum Arthropoda; class Malacostraca; order Decapoda; family Palaemonidae; genus Macrobrachium; species Macrobrachium rosenbergii. Next base: position 6,425,466 of record NC_089770.1, on the reverse strand, counting down.
TCTCTCTCTCTCTCTCTCTCTCTCTCTCTCTCTCTCTCTCTCTCTCTCTCTCTCTCTCTCTCGGGTCGGGTCGGGTCCGGTAGAGGAATGGGTTGTTCGTCTCGTGTATGGCATCTGATGTTTTATGTAATATTTGTTGCTAAAGTAAAGGCAAAATATGTTATCAGATATCACTGATTATATATATACATATATATACACACACACACACACACACACACACACACACACACACACACACACACACACACATATATATATATATATATATATATATATATATATATATAATAAGTTTTGAGACAAGAAAAATATGTTGACTGTCGTTTAATCTTTATTGTCAGTAGAGAATCTGAAACACATATAACAGTAATTTAGAATATATATATATATATATATATATATATATATATATATATATATATATATATATATATATATTTATTTATTTATTCTAAATTACTCTTACATGTGTTTCAGATTCTCTGCTGTCAACATATTTTACTTTTCTCAAAATTTATTGCATTTCTCTTCCTCCAATAATCTTGCTTACTTCCTTTATTCCATCATTACTTTGTATAAGAGCTACGATTACTAAATGCTTTTTATCACTCTGAGAAACACTGCAAGCATCATGCTTCCGCGTTCCATTATGTCTCTTCTCTTGGAAGAAACAAAAATGGCTAACATTGACACAGGTTCAAGATATCTCCTTATTTGAAAATAAGCCAAAGATTTTTTCATCTGCATGAATAAATCTATATGAGATGCTATTAATGCTATAAGGAAACCACGGGGTGAATATTTCCGGATTTGTTTCACCCTAATGGATATTTATCATACATACAGGAAATCGAGGCGGTACTTGAAAAGTTATATATAAAGCATTTCAATTAAATGTATCCTTTTGGGGGAACGAGGCAGGATATAGATTGTAAATTTTTTCATTCTCTTTCAAAGCTTCAAATGCATCTCCAGATGGGTATTTCATATTTTGTAACCGGAACAGTTTTTAGTTTTCTGTAAAAGAAAATTATTGAGATCGCTATTTGTCTGTCCGTCCGCACTCAGATCTTAAAAACTACTGAGGCTAGAGGGTTGCAAATTGGTATGTTGATCACCCACCCTCCAGTCATCAAACATACCAAATTGCAGCCATCTAGCCTCAGTAGTTTTTATTTTATTTAAGGTTAAAATAAGCCTTGATCGTGCATCTGGCAACGATATAGGTGCCAACAACACATGCCACCTTCGAGCCGTGGCAGAAAGTTTCATGGGCCGCTGCTGAGAGTTTTATGGGTCGTGGCTGAGAGTTTGATACAGCATTATACGCTGTACAGAAAACTTCATTGCGCCGAAGAGACTTCGTCGCATATTACACTTGCTTTTTTACTCTTTAAATATCCTTTTTTTTTTCTTATTCTTTTTTTTCCTTTTAAAATATATCTATTTATTTCTGATACTTTTTTCCTTTTAAAAATACATCTGTTTATTCTATCCTCATTTTCCTGATTCCACGACTTCCTAAAATCCCAACCCCGCCCCCCCTTTTCTTTATACTTTTTTTCCACATTTCCTCTTTGCTTGCAAGCACGGCAAAACCTCGGGAGAGTACTTAGTTCCTGAAAGCCATTTGCATTATTGCCCATGAAATGCAATGAAGGCAGGAGGAACACGTATAAAGTGAATAACTTTTTATACCATATTGCCGATTACAACTTCCTTGTTGTTTTTTTTTTTACGGGAAGCTCTCCCCTTCTCTCTCTCTCTCTCTCTCTCTCTCTCTCTCTCTCTCTCTCTCTCTCTCTCTGCTTGAAGCATTGGGTAATTTCTCTAGCCACTTACTCTGAACAGAAGTCATGGCGTTCCGAGAGTGGTTGTTTATATTTGGGTTTCTAATGGCTTCTGGGTACATGCTGCCTGGGGTTTCATATGGTATTAGCAATGCGTACAGACACACACACAC
>NC_089770.1:6398500-6421000 GCF_040412425.1 Macrobrachium rosenbergii | reverse complement strand
CAGACTTTGAAAGACGACTAGATAATGACAGAAAAATAAATGGTAAAAGATTAGCAAAGAAAGTGAGAGAAAGACAATTAGGAATAATCGTGCAAAACAGGACGTTAAAAGAAAGCTGGGAATTAAATAGGAGAGGAAATGGATAACACCTGAATAACGAGGACGTGAAAATAGAAGGGAATAAGTGAGAAAAGGAGGAAATTAACAGGCCGTTGAGGTTAGGAAACTCAATCGGGTAAAAGATAAACAAGAATTTAAGAAGGAAAACCGTTTCGATACAGTGCTTGAAAACGAATTGGGAATTAGTGGAAAGCAAAGAGAGAGGAGGAGGAAATTGGGAATAAGTGAGAGAGAGAGAGAGAGAGAGAGAGAGAGAGAGAGAGAGAGAGAGAGAGAGAGAGAGTAGAAGAACAACTCACAAACACTTAAGTAGAAATCCTTTCAATAAATTACTTGAAAACATATTAGGAAATAGTGGAAAGCAAAGTAACAGAGAGGAGGATATTGGGAAGAAGTGAGAGAGAGAGAGAGAGAGAGAGAGAGAGAGAGAGAGAGAGAGAGAGAGAGAGAGAGAGAGAAATAGGAAACAGAGGGTAGAAGAGGAACACACAAACACTTAAAAAAAATCATCTCAATGCAGTACTTGAAAATAAACTTGGGAATTAGTGGAAGGCAAAGAGAGAGGAGGAGGAAATTAGGAATAAGTGAGAGAGAGAGAGAGAGAGAGAGAGAGAGAGAGAGAGAGAGAGAGAGAGAGAGAGAGAGAGAGCAAATAGGAAACAGAGAGTAGAAGGGAAAACACGAACACTTTAAAAAAAATTCATCTCAATACAGTACTTGAGAAAAAAATTGAGAAATTAGTGGAGTGCAAAGAGAAAGAGAGGAGGAGGTTGGGAAGAAGAGAGAGAGAGAGAGAGAGAGAGAGAGAGAGAGAGAGAGAGAGAGAGAGAGAGAGAGAGAGAGAGAACAAAGGGTAGAAGAGGAGCATACAAACACACCCACACACACACACACACACACACACACACACACACACACACACACACACACACACACACACACACACACACACACAAAACCAAGGGGAGGAAATAGCTCAGGAGAAACAATGTGTTACAAGATCCTCTTAGTGAGGGGAAACCAAGGTTGATGTCCAGAGGGGATATTCGAGGCTGACTGACTGTTAGACTGGAGAGATGCTTTTGTTGAGGGATTACAGAAGGAAAAATTCTGCTCTAAATCTCGTTTTGTGTCTGGGAGTATGTACAGTGGGTGGAGTTGTTAAGTCTGTTGGTTCAGCTTATTAATTGAATTTTAAGTCTGTGGCAAAATTAATATATATAACTTTAAAGTACAACCTAAATGTTTAATTCTATAGTTATGTTTGTTGGTTACCCTTATTGAATGAATTATTATAATGGTCAGTAACAAAATAAATATACATTGATGTTGAAAATATTTATGCAACACTTAATGTCTTATCTATGCATTTATATAAAATTATATCTGATATTCATAATATATATATATATATATATATATATATATATATATATATATATATATCTATCTATAGAAATCTCTGACTCACATCAGGATCGAACCCAGGTTCGATCCTGATGCGAGTTAAAATATATTTCTGTTTCACACGTGATTGTGTGTTGGTTTGTCATTTATATATATATATATATATATATATATATATATATATATATATATATATATATATATATATATATATATATATATAGAGAGTGTCCCGTAAGTCTCCATACATAAGAAAAATAAACGTTTCTTGATATAAACCATTTTTATTTATATAAAATATGCTCTATATGACTGCCATTTTGTCGGGAACACATTTCAATGCGTGTCCTCCACTGCTGAAGAACATTTCTAAGAACATCTGGATTTATGTTTGTAATGGTGTTTGTGATACGTTTATTTTTCCTATTTATGGAGACTTATGGGACACCCTGTACATATAATCGAGATAGGAAATAGGGTAATACGTCTACACATCATGAATCGTTTTTCAACCTGGACTTAAAATATACATTCAAAAAAATATAAAACAATAGTGTGGTCTTTCCATTTTGATATAAGTGAACATCACATAACACTAAGGGAAACTTGCTATAGGGCCAGATGAATAACGATTTTTTAAAAATAGGTTTCTTTAAATTCTGAGAAAAAAATTTCCTCAAAGAATTAGAAATTTATTATAATTCTTTGATGTATTTTTCGGCGGTTATTGAAATTCCTGAGCAGTATATTCATGGAAAAATATACGTTTAACATTTTATGCGCCATGTACATATAAATATAAATACAAATATAAATATAAATACAGATATAAATATAGATATAAATATAAAGAAAATAGTACCGCCACTGTAATGCTCTCGATTAAATACTCGGCTACTAATATTCATTTCAGCGAGGCGCGCTTATTATTATTATATTCTGAATTCTAAATTCACGCTTACTAAATGTTATGTAGATTAATTTAATGCCTTCCCCATTTCCTTAATGGCATTTCTTCGCCTCTCATTGCCAGGTAGCCACCAGGCGTAGCACAATATTAGATTCGCGTCCATTTGCTGGTATTTCCTAGTAGGGAATAACGTGCATAAGCGTAAATGGGGGTGAGGGGGGGAGAGGGGGATTTTACCTGTAGTTTAAAGGAGGAAGGCTGTCCACTCTCTCTCTCTCTCTCTCTCTCTCTCTCTCCCTCTTAGCAGGTGTTCTCTATCTCACTCTATCTCATGTACGTCCACTTTCTCTCTCTCTCTCTCTCTCTCTCTCTCTCTCTCTCTCTCTCTTCTTCTTCTTCTTCTTCTTCTTCTTCTTCTTCTGTCTTCTTCTAGCAACCCCTGTCCTCTATCTCATGTAAGTCTACTTTCTCTCTCTCTCTCTTCTCTCTCTCTCTCTCTCTCTCTCTCTCTCTCTCTCTCTCTCTCTCTCTCTCTCTCTCTCTTCTTCTTCTTCTTCTTCTTCTTCTTCTTTATTATTATTATTATTATTATTATTATTATTATTATTATTATTATTATTATTATTATTATTATTATTTGGAAAGAATGGATTCTGCCACTACTTCTTCTTCTACTACTACTGTTATTATTATTATTATTATTATTATTATTATTATTATTATTATTATTATTATTATTGTTATTATTATTATTTGAAAAGAATGGCACTCTGCCTGCCGAAGAAACACTTATATACCAAGTTGAGAATGCAATATAAGCTCAACGGCTTACAGAATGCCATTCATTTGAAATAATAATAATAATAATAATAATAATAATAATAACACAATAATAATAATAATAATAATAATTTTAATAATAATTTTCTTCGTATAAGAAGCAGAAACATCGATTGCCTTTAATTTCGTTCGACTTTCTGCTTCGGAGGATAAATCCTGTTGTATGCAGGAGTTATCTAAATTCAGAAGATCGATAATTACATTTTAGAGAAGATATATATATATATATATATATATATATATATATATATATATATATATATATATATATATATATGAATATATATATATATATATATATATATATATATATATATATATATATATATATATATATATATATATATATATATATAGATATATATATAGAGAGAGAGAGAGAGAGAGAGAGAGAGAGAGAGAGAGAGAGAGAGAGAGACACCTCTCTGTCCTTCACTTGACGCCTCCCTCAGGTTAATAGTTTCATAAAAAGTTCCGATGTCCTGAGTAAATTTATACAATCTTGACAAGAAGCTTAGAGAGGAATGTAGCCATTTTCTCATATAGGCTTAAGGCCAAGCTTCTCATACTATATTCATGGAAAGGAAACAAAATAAGAATTTTATATCGCCGGCAGAAAATCTTCGGGCGAATTCCATGAGGGCACCGTTGGAAAACAACAAGAGAGAAAAAGCGGGTTATTTTCGAAGGTTTTATTTTCCGGGACAGAATTCTTTCGGAGTATTGTTTGGGTAAGTTTATGAGTGGAGGAAATTATGCCGAAATCGAAGGTATAAATGGATATTTTTGAAATCAAATACGGAGAAGATATATTGCTAAATATGCAGAATATAAAAGTGAATATTTTCTATTATAAAATAGAAGATATATTGACAAATAGATGCAGAATATAAAAGAGAAGATATATCGCCAAACAGATGCAGAAGATAAAACTGGATATTTTCTATTATAAAATAGAAGATATATTGACAAACAGGTGCAGAATATAAAACTGGATATTTTCTATCATAAGATAGAAGATATATTGACAAAGAGATGCAGAATATCAAAAACTTGATATTTTTGTATAATAAGATAGAAGATACATTGACAAATAGATGCATTCGAGAGACAGTTTGTATCGGAATCTTGAAAATGTCATCGAACTGGATACAAGTTTAATCATTAGATCTGTTTAGGAGAAATTAGAAATTCCATTTCAAGGAACAAAAATCCTACAAGGGGACAAGAAATATCTAGGCTTTTCTGTGGTGCAGTTATAATTATCAGTTTTACTGGGTAACATTTGTAATAATAACTGTTTAAAGGAAATAAACGATAAAGATTATCATGATTATTTCAACGAATAAAAATAATTCTTCCCGAGATATCACTGTTGTAATTACAAGGTATTAAAGAGGAATCAACCTGTATCACTACATGATTAGAAATGTATTAAATTCCTCCTTCAGATCTAGGAGTTATTACAATGCTATTCTTTTTATAATATAACTGAAATAGCCGATGTGTAATTTGTTCCTGTACATCAATTAACAAATATCCGGTCGGTTACCTTTCAGGAATTAAATACAGCATTGTACTGTGTTCCAGATTTATAAAGGTTGTATAAGGAATATTTGGGAGTTATATTATAAATACAGTATATTATATATATATATATATATATATATATATATATATATATATATATATATATATATACATATGAATATATATATATATATATATATATATATATATATATATATATATATATAAAGAAACAATGGAATGCAAAGTCTTTCTCCATTTATGCGAAGCATTCTCAAGCAAAGTTGCATACGCCAGAAAAAAAATTTTACAAGAAGGACTAAGTTTTTCCAAAAAAGAAAATTAAGACAAATGAAATCATTCAATGCGTAAAAAAGACATAGTAATACATTTCAGGATGATCTTGACGTAAGGACCAGCTGTCAAGGATTAACCCAGGAAAGAAACAGAACATTAAAAGGATTTACTTGCAAACTTCAGTTTCACTTTTAAAACTCCTGTTAACCTCTTGTGCAGAATAGGGTCAAGAGTACATAGACGGGGACGTGAATCATCATTATCTTCATTTGTTAGCTGTGTAATGCAGGTTCTAAGAGGCTTAGAGAAACAATATTACTACATTTTGCTGTTATGTTACCAAAGAACAAATCAATTTTCCACTGAGGTTTGATGTAAATGTATTCAGTCATTTAATGATTTAGTAGTGTTGCCTACATATAATCTAATTTATTTCATGTTTCAGATATATATATATATATATATATATATATATATATATATATATATATATATATATATATATATATATGTATATGTGTGTGTGTGTGTGTGTGTGTGTGCGTGTGTGTGCGCGCGTCGACTACTCGCATGAAAGCCCCTGAACAACCCGAGACCTAACCAACTCAGGTCATCTCTCGAATCCTTCCTTGACAAAACTGGCCGTCATAAGAGAGATTGATAGCCCTCAGACCCTCCTTCATTTTCCCACTTCATTATTGTCGGGTCTTTGTGGGCTAACCGGAGCGTACGTGATTGATTTAATGATTAATTTCCACCCCTGCTCGGTGGTCGATGTAACCTTCTTTTTCTCCTGTGGCGTGTCAGGTTCTGTACGCGTACTGTCTATAGAGACAGCGAAGGTTAGTAGCTAGATGTGTGTGGATATATATATATATATATATATATATATATATATATATATATATATATATATATATATATATTTTTTTTTAAACATTAATCTACATATATTCTGCCTTTTTTTTTTAACATTAATCTTCTTCTAAGCTTCCTCCCTGTCTCTCTCCATTCCTCTTTTTTTTTTCCTCAGCACTTTCCTCTCTCTAAGTTTCCTCCATCCTTCTCACCTGGAACACCGAGAATAGAGAATACATCGCGGACAAGAGCGAATAGAATACGGGGACATGATTTATTCATAGCACGTCGAGTTGAATCTACAGAGCGGCGCTTGTCGTCACCCAGATTCGGGAATCGTAACCGGTTTTCGATGCTGTTGGGGAATCATCGGGAATCATAACCGGTTTTCGGTGCTGTTGGAATGCCAATGAATATTTGGAAGGAGGAACGTGGGGGTGGGGGAAGGGGATGAGGGGGGGTGAATTAAAAGGCTAAGAGAATTTCTAATCACTTCAGACTCAGCGTCCAGTTACAATGTACTGGGCAAAAGAAAGAATAGACTTATTAGTCTTAGTTTTGGATAGAGATGTTTTGGTGTCTTCAAGGTTTTATGTATGTATGTATGTTTGTTTGTATATATATATATATATATATATATATATATATATATATATATATATATATTATATTTATTTATATATAATATATATATATATATATATATATATATATATATATATATATATATATATATATATATATATATATATGTATACACCAAGCTTCCCCTCCTGTGAGGGGGAAGTGAGCAATCGTCGAGTGAGATTCCTAACCATAATATGTACCTTGACCCCAACTGACGCTGGTACCTACTTACAATAAGGCGAACTGGCAAGGCGGAAAACTTAACAATAACCCACTGACCTAGCAAAAGAGAGCCTAGCGGAGCACCACTCAATCAAGGTTGCTATGTCCTCCTTGATAAATGACCTGGTAAAAACACCTGCATAACTGAGACCCGGCCAGGCCAGGTCATTCAAACGAAAAGCTTTCCGGTATCACAAGGAGATTGATGTCCTACGAAGCTCATTTTCCGTCGCATTATTTCCGGGTCTTTGTGGGCTAAAACGAGCACTTAGGTGATGGATTAGAGAACCTTTTCTTACTTTGTTTGCTGATGGCTTTCTTCTCACTCTCTCATTAATTCACTTTTTATTTATTATTTGCTAAGGGGTTTATTTCGGGTCCTCTGTAGCTGATGCTGAGGTTCGTCCTTTAAGGCACTGGATTTGATCAAGGTATTGAACTGCGAGTATGTAGACGAAATTGGGTCAGGTAATAGTTTTTTGCTATTTTCTTTTGTTACCTTCTTTGACTTTGAGATATATAAAACTTTTTTGGCTGTTTGAAAAATTTCCGTATAAATATATATATATATATATATATATATATATATATATATATATATATATATATATATATATATATATATATATATATATATATATATATATATATATAAATTTTTATATATATATAAAATTCTCAAAATTTCCTCATAAGAAACAAAGAGCAAAAACAGCTAAAATAACCGGACACTCATAAGAAACTTTATTTCTCAGGCTTAATTTACGAAGACCTAAGATTTTTCCTTGATTTCATTAAGTCCTGGTGAGTTTGACAGCTTTCCTTTGAAGGATTAATATCGAATACATTTTTTCACATATTTTTATCTTTTGTCATGTCTGTTCTATAATTTTCTGTTTTTGTTTAGCTTTTTTTTTAAAGCGATTGCTTTTATATACTGCGGATTTTACAAGTTGCCATTTATCTAGCTAAAAAGAACGATGAATTAATGAATTTTCAGTGTGAGTTACAGACAGATATTCATTTATTCACGAGCTTCAATCGAGGTCTTGCAGGAATGGCGCAAGCACACGGTCAGAAACACATCAGCTGATTCGCTCTGCCCCAAAATCTCGATCACACGCAAATGACGAAGATCCTTTAATGCAAACAATATTAGAGCATCCACTGATCTCCCAGCTGATATTGAGTTCATCCCAATATTCCCAGTGAAATGGATTATTCAATACCTATTCGACAGTAATTAAGCTGACGATACTTATTCCTGGGGCGTTCGACCATTGGGGATGTTATTGGCGTTCGACCATTGGGGAACAGTTTGAAATGAGAAATTTGCTGGTGGGAGATGAATGAGAACGACGAGTTTGGTGATGGTGGAATGAAGGAAAATGAAAACGAGAAATTTGATGAAATGAAATTTGCTGGTGGAATGAAAATGAAAATTGAAAAAGAAATTTGGCTGGTGGAATGAAAAAATTTGCTGAAGGAAATGAAAAAAATTTGCCGTTGACCGAAAATGAAAATTGAAACGAGAAATTTGCCGTTGGAAATGAAAATGAAAAAGAAATTTGCTGTGATTGAAATGAAAACTGAAACGAAAATTTGCTGTTGGAAGGAAAATGAAAACTGAAACGAGAAATTTGTTGAAAAATGAAAACTGAAAACGAGAAATTTGATGGTGAAATGAAGCGAGAAATTTGAAGGAAAATGAAAAACTGAAACGATAAATTTGCTGGTGGAAAAATGAAAACTGAAACGAAAATTTGCTGGTGGAAGGAAATGAAAATTGAAACGAGAAATTTGGGTGGAAAAATGAAAAAATTGAAACGAGAAATTTGCTGGTGGAAATGAAAAAATGAAAAATGAAAAATTTGAAACGAGAAATTTGCCGCTGAAAATTGAAACGAGAAATTTGTTGGAAAAAAATGAAAAAATTGAAACGAGAAATTTGCTGGTGGAAGGAAATGAAAAAATTGAAACGAGAAATTTGCTGGTGGAAGGAAAATTGCTGTTGGAAACGAGAAATGAAATGAAATGAAAAAATGAAACGAGAAATTTGCCGGTGGAAAATTGAAAAGAATGAAAAAAATTATTGAAACGAGAATTTTGCTGATGGAAAATGAAAAATTGAAAAGAAATATGAAAAGAAAAATGAAAAATTGAAACGAGAAATTTGCTGGTGGAATGAAAATGAAAAATTGAAACGAGAAATTTGCTGGTGGAAGGAAAATGAAAAACTGAAACGAGAAATAGTCATGGTAAGTAAAGAAAAGAACATTAAAAATAAGCAAAATAATGCCTAAATACGATCTGATTTGTGAGATGAAAGTCAGGAATAAAAAGAAATAGAGAAAATATACATTCAATAAATCGACGTGAAAATAATAAAAAATTCATGCATAATTAATGAACTCTATATAACGGTGTGTTCACCAACAGCGAACTTGAATATAGACAAATTGGTAAGAAGATTAAGGAGAGAATATTAAGTGTGTACCTCATTCCCTGTTACTGAAGGTGAATTTTAATTATTATTTATAAAATATCCTAATTAAAAGTGCTTCATTATGACGCGAGTCAATATGAAGAAAATCCAGAATGATTCTTTGTGAGTGAAGCAAAACAATCTATGAGTGAATGATATCTGGACTCAATTCACATGCTATTCCTCCTCTTTCTATCATCGCACTGAGGTTTTAGTTTGGTGTTTTGTATCATTACTGTTATCATTTTACAAGATATTCCTGATCTATATGTGTGTATGAATGTGTGTGTGAGGGAGAAAGAGAGTTAGAGAGAGAGAGAGAGAGACATGTTCTCAGGGATACAAGTAATTCCTGATCTTATGTGTTTATGAACGTGTGTGTGTGTGTGAGAGAGAGAGAGAGAGAGAGAGAGAGAGAGAGAGAGAGAGAGAGAGAGAGAGAGAGAGAGAGAGATGTTCTCCAGGGATACAAGTAATTCCTCTCTTATGTGTTTATGAAGAGAGAGAGAGAGAGAGAGAGAGAGAGAGAGAGAGAGAGAGAGAGAGATGTTCTCAGGGATACAAGTGATTCCTGATCCGTATGTGTGCATGAATGTGTGTGTGTGTGTAAGAGAGAGAGAGAGAGAGAGAGAGAGAGAGAGAGAGAGATGTTCTCAGGGATACAAGTGATTCTGATCTGTATGTGTGCATGAATGTGTGTGTGTGTAAGAGATGTTCTCAGGGATAGAGAGTGATTCTGATCTGTATGAGAATGAGAGAGAGAGAGAGAGAGAGAGAGAGAGAGAGAGAATGTTCCCAGGGATGCTGAATTGAGAGTAAGGTATCAGGCGCCTTTTCACAAACTGCATCTTTAATAAATTCCCCAAGGGAATTCCCCGAAAGAGCACGGACGGAATTTTCCCTGGGGCCCTCCTCAGCAACGTAATTACCAGCTATGAGAGAAGTAATTATGTGGTAATTATCTGGTCAGTGTCTCATCTTTTTAAAGTCCATTTTTTTTTATCAGAATGTTGATGAGGTTAGCTTAAGGGAAGGTGACCTTTTTTTTCCTAATTAATATCTTTCTATAGATCTGTCTAATTATGACTTTTTAAAAATTATGGCCTTTCATTTAAATAATCTAGTTGGATTATTTTTCAAATTATCATGACTTGCATTTTTTGAAACCTTATGATTCTCTCTTTTGATTAAAATACTAACCTCGATAAAATTCGATTTTGGTTAAAGTAAAACTAATAAAGTTTAAAAAAAGTTGATAAAATACAACTTTGATTTAAATATAACTGATAAATTTATTGAAATATATGAAACAATGTTAATTTGATTACGACAAATCAAATTATTATTTAAATTGTTAGTGACTTTCTCTTAAAAGGTTCGATATTTCCCGTCAATAAAAAAACATTGCATTGCATATATATATATATATATATATATATATATATATATATATATATATATATATATATATATATATATATATATATATATATAACAGTTCAGTAATTTAAACATTAACGAATTCCTAATACAAATTGTAAAAAGCAATATCTGAACGATTTCCTTAACATCATAATAACTTGCAGTGTTAAATCTGTTTTGAAATTTCCACCCCATTAGATGCATTAACATTCTTTAGGTAGAATAATGATTAAATTATTATCAAACGTGCTTAATACATTTCATCATAATGACTCTTACTCTTTAAACCTTCTTGAGTTCTCTTGCTTGCTCAAGATATTACCGTTCAGAGTATACAATTTCAAATGCATTGCATTTGCTTATGGTTTTGAGTTTTCTGAAAAGGAAACTACTCTCCCGGCTTTGTCTGTCCTCCCTCATAATCTTAAAAACTACTGAGGCTAGACGGCTGCAAATTGGTCTGTTGATCATCCACCCTCCAGTAATCAAACATACCAAATTACAGCCCTCTAGCCTCAGTAGTTTATATTTTATTTAAGGTTAAAGTTAGCCATAATCGTGCTGCAGGCAACGAGATAGGATAGGCCACCACCGGCCCGTGGTTAGAGTTTCATGGGCCCAGGCTCATACAGCACTACACCGAGACCACCGAAAGATAGATCTATTTTCGGTGGCCTTGATTATGAGCTGTACAGAAAACTCGATTGCGCCGAGGAAACTTCGGTGCATTTTTTACTTTTTTTTTTTTGCTGCAGTTTCTTGTAACACTTATTCATTCTTTAAGTGAAGCAAAAAAATAGTGAACTCATAGAGCATAATTGTAATACGATTTATGTAACGAGATTTTTATTCCTCATTACAATAAATCTGTAGTGACTAGAGTTTATTATACTTTTTATTTTTGAACAGTATCTTCTGAGCATCATTGCACAGTTTATTTATTTATTTCAACTGCATTATTCGTATCTATTGTTTCTCTTACAGTTTTTATACTTAATTCTGCAATTTCTGTCTTACCCTCTTCTAGCCCTTGAGAATGAAACAGGCTGGTTTTCCAACTATGGTTGCAGCTTGAATAATAATAATAATAATAATAATAATAATAATAATAATAATAATAATAATAATAATAATAATAATATCTCTCAAAGAAAGGGCCATCTCTTAATCAGCTGGGTATCTCTTCAATGAAATAATAATAATAATAATAATAATAATAATAATAATAATAATAATAATAATAATAATAATAATAGGTCTTATTAAAAAGGATGGCTGTATTATGGTGTCAGACACTATATAAGATAAATTCAAACAGCCATCACTGTTTAAAAGAAGGTCTACTCCTTCAAATAATAATAATAATAATAATAATAATAATAATAATAATAATAATAATAATAATAATAATATTTCGGAAGGAGACCCTCTCGTAAACAGCTTGCTACCTGTTTAATAATAATAATAATAATAATAATAATAATAATAATAATAATAATAATAATAATAATAATAATAATAATAATAATAATAAATTGTATTAATATAATTCTGGATTTTTATTACATGACAGACATAACATTTTACCATGATATTGTAAACTTCTTAATAATAATAATAATAATAATAATAATAATAATAATAATAATAATAATAATAATAATAATAATAATAATAATAATAAATTGTATTAATATAATTCTGGATTTTTATTACATGACAGACATAGCAGTTTACTACAATATTGTAAATTTCTTGATAATAATAATAATAATAATAATAATAATAATAATAATAATAATAATAATAATAATAAATTGTATTATTAATATAATCCTCATTTTTATTACATGACAGACATAACAGTTCAGCACGATATTGTAAATTTCTTAATAATAATAATAATAATAATAATAATAATAATAATAATAATAATAATCCTTTTTATTACATGATAGACATAACAGTTTACCATGATATTGTAAACTTCTTAATAATAATAATAATAATAATAATAATAATAATAATAATAATAATAATAATAATAAACTCCAATGAAGGATCAAAAACCCACAGAACCGCATCCTACCGAAGCAGAAGTAGTAATAATCCATCCTGGGCAGGATCAAACCGACTCGCTAATTGAATCCTATCTCGGCCCATCTATCCATCCTAAGCAAGGTCGAGTCCTATTAAGTCGACGAGCGTCGAGGATCCGATGGCGTCGAATACTTTCGACGGCATGTTGATGACTTTGTGGGGAAAAGCTAAGGCGCCGTGGAATGACTCGACTTCCACGGTAGCTTGTGGGACACGGGAGGAGGAGGAGGAGGAGGAGGAGGAGGAGGAGGAGGAGGAGGAGGAGGAGGAGGAGGAGGAGGAGGAGGAGGAATAGTTTTTGTTCAAGGATGAGGGTGTTCTTCTTCTTCTTCTTCTTCTTCTTCTTCTTCTTCTTCTTCTTCTTATTATTATTATTATTATTATTATTATTATTATATATTATTATTATTATTATTATTATTATTATAGAGCATTTCGATAGGACATTTTAATGATAATTGTGTACTTTTGCTCAGTCATTTAGCGTTATTTCTCTCAATCAAAGACAGCAACCACCACTGGGTCTGGGCAACACTTGGGTGGGTGACCAATAATGAATTCTCCGATCGTCGTATATGTGTATATATATATATATATATATATATATATATATATATATATATATATATATATATATATATATATATATATATATATATATATTGTTTGTGAACAGGACAAGGTCTATAGGATGTCAAGAGTAACCTGTTACTGTACTTTAAAAATTACTCTCTTTTATGAACGTCAGGTTCATTTGAATTACTCCAGTACTTGTAATCGAAAGGAGTATCTTCTATAAAGTCCGACAATAATCTTTGAGAAGTATTTATATGGCTGATGGAGGAACACATTCTCCTTTCTTTCTGAACTTGAAATGGAGAGGGAGATCTTCCCCCCCAACTCTCAACCCCTCCCCTTACCCAACAAAACCTTAGTGAAAATCCGACGATTTTGTTGGGCCTTTTAATATTGTGAATATTATGGTTACAACAATATTTAATCTACATACTTTTTCTTGACTGATTTGTAAATCTTTATACAGAAAACATTTCGTCGAACTTATAGAGAAAATATCCCTTATAAGACACATCCAACTAAGGGTCAGACGAGAACGCATTAAACGAGAGCAAAGGGCCACTTAAGACGTTCCCCCTTAAACAAATGGAAGCGGAAGGGAAATTTAAAAGCAAGGGGAGGGGTTACCAGAGAGAAATATAGGATTGCATTAACTTCAATGGGACTACGGAATGACTCATTCAAAGGCGAATGGCACGCAAGAGCAATGGTGAGAGAAGTAACAGGGGGGAAGTGATTGTCTTACCTGATGAGATGGAAGGAGGGAGGAGGAGGAGGAGGAGGAATTGAAGAGAGAGGAGAGGAGAGAGAAGAGAATTGGGAAGTGGTTGGTGATGGGGAGTTGGGTGAAAGTGTAACAGGGTAGTCTTGCACCTTACAAAATATTTGTGTGATGATTGCAGTTTCAATAACAGTTGTACATTCTCTATATTTTAACACAAACACACATGTTTATGTAATAGATTTCTGACTCACATCAGGATCGCTGCCAACCAGAGCCAACCAAAAGTCATGAAAGAAGTTGGAACCTGAGTACAACTGTACCTAAGGAATTACCTGGGCAGGCTAACTGATGTATATGTATGTATGTATGTATATATATATATATATATATATATATATATATATATATATATATATATACATACATACATATACATCAGTTAGCCTATATAGGTAATTCATAGCTGATAAACTATATATATATATATATATATATATATATATATATATAAAGATATATATATATATAAAACCGAATACTTTACTATTTCCCATATATATATAAATATATGTCATATAAGAGAAATATATACTTTTGACCCCTAAACCACGAGGAGTGTCAGATATATATAGCGGAAATAAACAAATATATATATATATAGTGACGTATTAATAGATAAGCTGGATAAACTGAATAAATCATAGGCGGGCGATTGACAGCCTTTCGTAACTGCTGTAACGATTGCCTTCCAACCGTCAGAAATTTCTTTACATAAAGATTACAATTTCCAATGAAAACCGAATTGTGTGGGTTTTACTTTTCTTTTCCATACATATAACCAAACTCACGGTCAGGAAAGAGAAATGGGTCAAGCACTTTGACCCCGCACTAAACCTGAGGAGCACTCTTTCTGTCAGATTTTTTCATTCAACAGAGTCCTTCTTTCCGTCCGCAATAAACAAACTTAATCTCCCATTCCAGTCCGACTTTTTTTCTGTCCGTCCGTAATTTTTCTGTCCGCATTTGTCTGTCCGTTCGTTTGTTTTTTTTTTTGGAAGTGAGTTTCTGAACTGAATAAATCATCCGTCTCTTTCCGTCCGGGCGATTGACTGTCCGCCCGTCCGGCACTTTTTTCTGTCCGTAACTGCTGTAGTACCTCTCGCATTACTGCCATTCCAACTACCATCGATTCTTACGTTTCTATGCGAGTTATTCTTAGTTTTTGTGTGGGTTATTCTTACGTTTTTGTGTGGCTTATTCTTACGTTTTTGTCCGCACTCTTTTCTGGCACTTATTCTTACTTTTCTATCCGCACTCTTTCTGAGTTATTCTTAGTTTTTGTCCGTGGGTTATTCTTACGTTTTTTCCGTCCGAATCATTCTTCCGCACGTGTTTTAGTCCCCACTTTTCTCCGTAAAGGAAACTATTGTGCAGGCTTTTTTCTGTCCGCCCGCACTTATTTCTGTCCGCACTTTTTCTGTTCGCAGTCTTTTCTGCCGCACTTTTTTCTGCCCGCACTTTTTCTGTCCGTACTCTTTTCTGTCCGCACTTTTTTCTGTCCGCACTTTTTTCTGTCCGCACTTTTTCCGCCGCACTTTATTCTGTCCGCATTTTTTCTGTCCGTGCTCTTTCCGCACTTTTTTCTGTCCGCACTTTTTTCTGTCCGCACTTTTTCTGTCCGTACTCTTTTCCGTCCGCACTCTTTTCTGTCCGCACTTTTTCTGTCCGTACTCTTTTCCGTCCGCACTCTTTTCTGTCCGCACTTTTCCATCCGCACTTTCATTCTGTCCACACTTTTTTCTGTCCGTTTCTGTCCACTTTTTCTGTCCGCACTTTTTCCCGTATCCTGTCTTTTTCTGTCCGCACTTTTTCTGTCAGCCCTCTGGTCTTAAAAACTACTGTCCTCAGGTCTAGAGGTTGCAAATTGGTATGTTGATCATCAACCTCCAATCATCAAACATACCAAGTTGCAGCCCTCTAGCCTTAGTAATCCTTTTTTTTATATTTAATTTCAGGCTAAATTTAGCCAAATCGTGCGTCTGACAACGATACTCGCCAGGCCACCACCGGCCCGCAGTTAAAGTTTCACGGGCCGCGACTCATACGGCACTAAACCGAGACCACCGAAAGATAGATCTATTTTCGTTGGCCTTCATTACACGCTGTGCAGAAAACGTGATTGCACGGAAGAAACTTCGGCGCATTTTTTACTTGTTTATGATTGTAAAAATAACTTGGAATAGTTTAACATTCAAGGAAATCTTTAGTGGTGAAGTTTCCAGCAAACGACGGAGACTCATTATATAACCCAATTCGATAACAAGTGACGTAAGCTCTGGGGGACATGTCCAAGAATTAGCTTGCTCTGTCAATCTCCTTTCGGGAAATGAGAATCCATTACGCTGATGACATCTGACTGTGTAGCGCCTGTTTATTTATTCGGTCAATCAATCCCCGTGCTTTGGGATTCCAGCTCGGAATCGTTGCGGCAAAGTCAAGTTAATTCTAAAAGAAAAACTTGAAATTTTTTTTTTATATAATTTTCAAGGTCACCTGCAACCCCTTTCATTCCTTTTACTGTACCTCCTTTTATATTCTCTTTCTTCCATCTTACTTTCCATCCCCTCCTAACTGCTTTGAGGTTTTCCTCCTGTTACACCTTTCAGACCTTCTTACTGTCAATTTCCGTTTCAGCGCTGAATGACCTCATAGGACCCAGTGCTTGACCTTAGGCCTAAATTCTATATTCAGTTCAGCAGAACTACACCTCCCTAAATTATTCCAAAAAGACAACTTAGTGTGTTTTTATTTGATTTACAAGGTTGTTTTCATAACAATAATTGAACTAATTTACGAAAGAATGATAAAAGAACTCTATAATAGTTACATTATACCCTCCCAGCGTATATATAATATATATATATATATATATATATATATATATATATATATATATATATATATATATATATATATATATATATATATATAATATACACATATATAGATAACTATAACTATATATATATATATATATATATATATATATATATATATATATATATATATATATATATATATATATATGTATATATATCATATCACACTGGGAGATATAGATGGCAGACATTTAAATAAAATTCTTAGCAACACACGAGATTAAAATAAAGAAAAATCTGTTAGAAACTAGAAATAATTGATAGTACATCTGACGAGTATAAATGCAAAGATTATAATTCAGAAAAATAAAAAAAAAATATTAAGAAAATGTATTGGCGATAATTGCCAGCATTAAGAATAAAGAATAAACATGTAAATAGGAATAATGATTATGAGACATGCAATTCCGTGTCTTTTAATTTTTTTTAATTAATGATATTATCGACTTCCTCATGGCAATGACGCAAGAAATTTCTTACACTTATCAAAGGCCGATTTTTTTTTTTTTTTTTTTTTTTTTTAACGGGGAGCGAGACGAAGCCTTTGCTCGTAAAGGCCGCCTGAGCAAAATATCATTTGAAGAAAAGTCAAAAGATTGATTGAGTGTCAAAGGGTTAATTATTTCCTGCAATCCTTTTAATTAGTTACACGTCCGGGTGAGAGGTTCATTTCGTCCGTTTCTAAGGACATGTATTCTCTATTTTACCTTATTTCTTAGCTTGTTACATTACCCACAACACCTGGCTATGGAATTCACTTTCTTCTTCTGTTTTCCTCAACTTAATGTAGCGAAACCGACTTGTCCTATCATTTCCTAATTCGTAAAGAATTATTTCACACATTTTAGAAAATTGTTTCCCGTTTTTCGTCTTTTCCCGAATAATTAACCTTTTCGTTCATGCTAATTTAACGACATTAACAAACAGCCTAAGTAGATTACAGAATAAAACAAGTAAAAAATGCGTCGAAGAAACTTCGGCGTAATCGAGTTTTCTGTACAGCCGCTACAGCGAATGATCAAGGCCACCGAAAATAGATCTTTCTTTCGGTGGTCTCGGTATAATGCTGTATGACCCGCGGCCCATGAAACTTTAACCACGGCCTGGTGGTGGCCTATCCTATATCGTTGCCAGAAGCACGATTATGGCTAACTTTCACCTTAAATAAAATAAAAACTACTGAGGAGGCTAGAGGGCTGCAATTTGGTATGTTTGATGACTGGAGGGTGGATGATCAACATACCAATTTGCAGCCCTCTAACCTCAGGAGTTTTCAAGATCTGAGGGCGGACAGAATAAAGTGCGGACGGACACGCAAAGCCTGCACAATAGTTTTCTTTTACAGAGTAGAAAAAATGGATTTAAAATAGCTAACCAAATAAAATTATAATTTTCTAAAAATTTGTCTACGTAAGCTAGATAAAGAAAATTATTTTAAATTTTTCTCTTTATCGCACGATTCCTGTAGAAAAATATTTGTTTTAGTATTGTTATATTGCCCGGATTCCTGTTTCCCTTAATACTTTACCCTTCTTGAAGAATAAAGAACGAATAAAAATATTCCTGCCCAATCTACTGCTAGCAAATCGTGATAAAAAAAGAACTTAGGATATTCTGATAATGTGAAAAATACAATTTTTCACAGTGCTACCTATAACTTCATGGAGTCCTTCTATATATTAATTTAATAAGGTTCCCAATTATGATTCGCAAAATAAAAAATATATTCGGGAATTTTAAACTAAAAATTTTCACGACAAAAATAAAATTTATAGACTCATTTTCACGCATCACCTGAATTCAAAAATTCAAACGCCATCATAATCCCTGCTTCTGCCTTTGAACAGCCGCCGAAATGACTATTATTACGGATATTCGATAAACCTATAATCCTCAGCTTAGCCCAGTTGCCTGGCTGAGAGCAGAGGTCCATTTCCTGCAAGCATTGCTTGATGGATGTATCTGAGCATCAGCGAGTTATGATAATTAATATTCAATTATTATCATTTCAGAAGATGAAACCTATTCACAAGGAACAAACGCACCAAATTCAAGCTTCCAAAGAATAATGTTGGTTTCGTTAACCTCCCACCGCGGCAGACCCCCTCAACACTGCAGCAGTAACTGATCACGATACGGAACCAGTAATTTTTCATCTCCCTTGGGAGAGACGCGAACCCCGCCGAGACGTCTGAGTGGCACGCCACGACACTAACCACTGACCAGCTAAGAGAATGTATAAATTTCAATTTTCCTTTTCCAAGTCGACGAATCGAGGATAACTTTCGTTTTAAATCTAACCCCCCGCCCCCGCCCCCCCGAATCTTTCTCTTGCTTTCCGTGCCTTCTCTTGCTTTCAGTGACAGCGTAATATATACGCCCTGGTCGGCCGTCATCCAGAGCCATAATATCTATTTATCCTCGTCCTAATAGGATTTGCATTTGCTTGTGATGGCCGGAGCACGCGAGAAGGGATTCAATTATTGAAGCCGTTGAATACTGAAATGGATCTATTATCTTGCAGAGAGATACGACCTTGTAGCTGTCTGGATGGCTGGATGGCTGGATGACCCTCGACACAGCCAGGTCTCGTGGCGGCTCTCAAGTTATCTCATATTCATCTTTTCCGAGAATATTTTTTTTGGAAATGATTCACTCTTCGATTTTGTGGTTTTCATATTTTTTATTTTTTTTATTTTGTGGCTTTCAATAATCTCATATTCATCTTTTCGAGAATATTTTTTTGGAAATGATTCGACCTTCGCTTTTGTGATTTTCATATATATATATATATATATATATATTGCATATATCATTTTATAGTGATATATGTATATGTAGATTCATATCTCATATATATATATATTCATATATTTTTTTAATGATATATATATATATATATTTATATATATATTTTTTTTTAATTTGCAAATTCATTTTGGAGTGATTCAGTTGTCTCTGTAGATTCAAGGGATCTCAATTTCATCTTTTCAATTTTTTTTAATGATTCAGTTTTCGCTTTAATAGTTTTCATATAATTTTTTATTTAGTTTGCAAATTCATCTCATATTATATACATATTTTCAAAAAATTTTTTTAATAATTCAGTTTTCCTTTAATATGTTTTCATATATAATTTTTTAGCTTATAAATTCATATATATATATAAATATATATATATATATATATATATATATATATATATATATATATATAGAGAGAGAGAGAGAGAGAGAGAGAGAGAGAGAGAGAAATGCAAAAATACCCTGAACTAAATAAATAGATATAGATAAGTAATGAAAGAGCAATATGCATTTGTGTTCAAACTAATGATTATCCATAATATCAACCCGGATTGATCATAGATTGATTATATCAACTATACAACCAACCCTGATTGGTTATAGCTCCATAAGTCATGGAAAAATTGAGACACGAAGAAAACGATCTATTTCAAGATCTGTCAAAGACAGTTTGATTATGCTGATATGAATTTTCATACATACATACATACATACGTCCATATATACATACATATATATATACGTGTGTGTGTATGTTGTGTGTGCGTATGATGAAGCGTATAGAGTGAATTGGGCAGTGATTGTTGTCATTCCTTTCTCAATATTAAAAAAAAAATTAATAAACAAGAAGAAAATAAGGAATAGGTTCCATTGATCAGTCTTCAGTTTTCTGTCAATTACCACCTTTTGAGAATCAATAATTGAAAAGGGACAACAAACAACCTTTGTTATAGAATGTGACTGAATTGCCCCATCCATTCACTCGTTATTCATTGACAGAAACTATCAATTCATAAAGAGACATTAATGCAGCCTCAACAATACTCTCGTCTTTTGTTAAAGAGGTATCTTCATTGGCCTATCTCCGCTCTTTGTGACTAAGTACAAAAGTATTAGTCTTTTGTTTTTGCTTTTTTTTCTTGGGGGGGGACTGAATAGAGACGCTTCCTCTTTTGTTTCATTAGAGTGGGGGGCCATTGTTATCAGACCAAGTGATTAGTAAGTCTTTCGAGGTCGCCTTTGAAGGGCATAAAGGGAAAACAAAGGCGACTCATTGTGTGCATTAATTAAAAGGATGATTTGATTAGCACGTGATGAGAGTTTTGTTCTCGCTGTATGGTTTACTATCGCCTACGAATCAGCCACATATAAACATGGATAAAGGTGTAGCTTATATATATATACATACAGATGAATAAATATATATAAAGTATAATTATATATAAATATAAATATATATATATATATATATACATATATATAAATTTATATACACAAGCGCATGTTGCGTGAATATATGTTCGAGCGTTGAGGGTGTCTCTCTCTCTCTCTCTCTCTCTCTCTCTCTCTCTCTCTCTCTCTCTCTCTCTCTCCAGTGTACTTAACTACTGTCATTGACCAAAACAAATTCTAACATAAATAAAGACAACTCGTGTAATTTTGAATGAACTCCCTTTCTTGTCAATCACACCCAAAACAAATTACAACCACTCCTTTACAATGCTTAGACTTCTCGTCAATTACCTCCACTGGTGAGGGACAGAATTGGAAAAGAACAATCCACTTTGTTAAAACAGGAGCCATTCATGAATGGCAGAGCGTTAATGAACGCCCCCTTTCTCCTCTTAATACGGAAAGTATAAAAAGTGCAGAGCAGGTGTGATTGTTACCTGAACAATTGATTAGTATGATGAGTATGACGTTATCAATTCGTCTGTTCTTCTTTTGGGTCGTAATGAAAGGGATAAAAGAAAATAGAAATAAGCAAGAATATTGTTGATGTGAATCGCAGGAATAACTGTATTAGTAGAATGATACTTGTATTTAAGTTGTCCATAATTCTACAGTGTTTTTCTGACATGCATGTATACTTTAGGTATATTTTTTCTGATTAGCGGAGAACCATCTCTCTCTCTCTCTCTCTCTCTCTCTCTCTCTCTCTCTATATATATATATATATATATATATATATATATATATATATATATATATATATATATATGTATATATATTTATATATATAGCTATAGATAGTTAGAAAATAGATAGCTATATCATTATTCTTCCCTTATCCGCTATTCTTTTTCCTGACCTTGTGCTCTTGCCTTCAAGAAATTCTTTTGTTCTTGACTAATGCATATGATTTTCCCGTACCTTATAATGATTACAACCTTTGAGATCCGCCATCCTATGTCCTTCATATTCATGACTTCGTCCCCCATCCTATGCACCATTATTCTTCCTTCTTCCTCCTCCTCCTCCTCTTCCTTCTTCCTCGCAAATCCAACATCCTTCTTCCTCCTCCTTCTTCCTCCGAAATCCAACAAACTCCTTCTTCCTTCTTCTTCCTCGCAAATCCAACAACCTCCTTCCTCCTCCTCCTTCCTCGCAAATCCGACAACCTCCTTCTTCCTTCTTCT
>NC_089770.1:6343500-6393500 GCF_040412425.1 Macrobrachium rosenbergii | reverse complement strand
AGAGAGAGAGAGGAACTATCTCCTCAATCTTCCACCTATATTATATTCGACATATTGTAATAGGCTCCACCATCCAAAATAAGAAAAAACAAATATAGCCAATTTCCCCCTCTAAGTAAATTGAATACCTATGATAAAAGACAGAAAAATAATATTTCTGTACCTAGGCCTATTGGATGTCCGAACTGAAATGAAGTCTGCCAGGGCCAGGAACAAACGACGGGGAAGATGAAGTTTTGCATTAAAAAAAAATAAAAAAAAGCAAAACTCTATTAACAGTCAAGAGAACAGAAAACTCCAATAAATTTCTTGATTTATTTTGTCTTTTTAAATGGCCATTTTTTAGGCATCCGTGAAATATATTCAGGGGAGCTAAACGACTTTCTGATGTTATTCAGCTTTTGAGCAATATTATTTTCGGTGGCCTTGATTATGCGATGTACAGAAAAACTGATTGCGCCGAAGAAACTTCGACGCATTTCTTACTTGTTTTTAGATATTGATTCAAAGCAGCTAAATATTTTTACTTGTATTTTTTAGGCAAAAACTTGTTTAATAAAAGCAAATACACTTTATATGAGATCAGTTAAAAGACTCTAAGTTTTTTTTACTCAAATTATCTAAATATTACTTCTAAGATAAATAAAAATAAATGACAGTGAGGTTCAAAATATAGCTATGAAATTACATTTCCGGCGTCTTTTACCCGCCGTTTCGGGGTCTCTGGTGAACAGAGTCATGGGAACTGATAAATTTAAGGCTTACGCTCGTACAAAGACGTTGCTCTATTGAAAATATGAAAATTAAAAACTAACAACCTTTATGCTTAGTCTTTAAAAATAAGATCTTAGGACAGAGTCAGGGAAAGTGACTGGCTTGAATAATGTCTGTACAAAGGAAATGTTGCCCCGTTGAAAATATAAAAACGGAAAATTAATGTTCTTCATTCTTGGAGTTTTTAAAAATAAGATTTTATGGTTCGCTGAAATGGACCAAAATTTTCTCAACCGCTTTCAGTTATTTGTGGGGAATTTATAGGACGCTTTAAAGAAACAATCTTTTTTTAAGGAGTTACATTGGGACATACGACTTAAAGAGACTTTTGAGCTGTTATACATTCTAAAAACAAAAGTATTCTATGCTTCTTGAACAAAATCTGTTGAATTACATTGCATACACATAATGTGTATCCATACATTCCATACACATGTATATATATATATATATATATATATATATATATATATATATATATATATATATATATATATATATATATATATATATATATATATATATATATATATATAAATCTAAATTGCAATCATCTTCCACTCTGTCAGACCATAGCAGACCTTTCATCACAAAGTCCATCACATGACACCTTTTCTCCTCCATAGCATCTCTCTCTCTCTCTCTCTCTCTCTCTCTCTCTCTCTCTCTCTCTCTCTCTTGTCCCTTCCTCCAATTGGTAAAAGGACCCTTTCAGATCCGGGGGAAACTAAAACGACGAATAATCTATCCGCTGCGAATTCTAATGCATTTACAAGTCGGTATATGTCATCGCCATCCCGGGCTTCCAAATTCCTTCCGACTCGGCTGGGAACCCAATGAATATTTTGGGCGGAACATCAAAGGGGAAATTAACGGAACAGAAATTCGATAGACAGCCAATTTCAGGATCTGGAACCGGGGGAAGGAACGCAGCAAGATTTTATGAAAATTAGTCAGACGTCAAATGTAGTCAATGGCTAGAAATGTTGGGGAATGTTATTATTATTATTATTATTATTATTATTATTATTATTATTATTATTATTATTATTATTATTGCCCTTGCGACTGGAGGTGAGAGAGAAAGCTGGCTCCTTGAATGTATCTATAAGATCGTGCTTGGTGATAGATTTGGACCGTGTGTTTATTTGGCACGTTCACGACACTATACATACATACATACA
This sequence comes from Macrobrachium rosenbergii, assembly GCF_040412425.1. Classification (NCBI taxonomy): domain Eukaryota; kingdom Metazoa; phylum Arthropoda; class Malacostraca; order Decapoda; family Palaemonidae; genus Macrobrachium; species Macrobrachium rosenbergii. Next base: position 6,391,542 of record NC_089770.1, on the reverse strand, counting down.
TATATACATAAATATATAGTATATATATATATATACATATATATATATATATATATATATATATATATATATATATATATATATATTTATATATATATATATATATATATATATAATATACATACATACATATATATACACATATATAAATATATACATATATATACATATACATATATATATATATATATATATATATATATAAATATTATATATACATATATACATAAATATATATATACATAAAAAATATATATCTATAAATATATATACATATATGCAGGAAGAATTTCTGTATAGAGGCTATTGCCTGAAGTGCTTGATTTTGCAACATGCAATTATAAAAACACAATTTAATACAATGTCTGTCTTAGACTACCGTGTTATTCAAATCTCTCTTTCGAAGAGCTTGATTTGGGAAGTGTCACTGAAAAATCTTCATTTTAGCTGGATTCTGGTTGTTGATGTTTAGAGAGAATAAGTTTTAGGCTGTTTAACATTTTGGTATTTCATATTTTTAAGTACGGCGATCTCTATTTTTTTTTTTTTTTTTTTGCTTCTTTTAAACCTTTTTAAGTGCCTTAGTTTTTTTTTAATCAAATGGTAACATTTACATCGAAAAAAGTCACATAAAATGCTTCTGGTTACAAGCTTAAAATTTGTGTGCATGCATGTATGTAATATATATATATATATACAAATATAAATATATAAATATATAAAATATATATGTATATATATATATATATATATATATATATATATATATATATATATATATATATATATATATATATATATGTATGTTTTGGAAGGCGTTTCAGAAGACTTTTTAGAGTTATTTTAATGCTTCTTTGGAAAAGCAGATATTTTTATATGTCACAGAAGGCCTTTCTATATATATATATATATATATATATATATATATATATATATATATATATATATATATATATATATATATATATATATATATATATATATACAGTATATATATATTATATATATATATACATACATAAAGGCCTTCCATGGACACCTAAAAAAATCAAGATTTCAAAGAAGATAAAAAAAACTCTAAAATAAACTCTTCTAAAATCGCCTTTCCAAAATCGTGCTCTACCAAGCATACAGTACTATCCACAACTAGACACAGACAGGGCCCCCACCCATGCCCCTACCCCCTCGGAGAAAGGATACCGCGAACTTCGTAATGATATTTTGGTACCACGCATTCATCAATAATGAAACCAATGGCTGTAACGGGGGCCGGGGGGGAAGCTATATTAGGACCTGCTGGTGCGGGACATCGCTGGTGAATTGGATAATCCTGGTGAGTGGTGACCAGCCTCGATGAGTTATTTCAGGAACCGGTGATTACGAGTTCGGTCAATGTTGGGCCTCGTGAGGAATACGTACAGAATCTCTTGAGGGTTGTCATGTTTTTGTATTATTTTTTATTCGTTTATTCATGTAATTGTTGCGCCACTTTACATTTATGGGTAGAGAGAGAGAGAGAGAGAGAGAGAGAGAGAGAGAGAGAGCTGAGACTCTATAGTGAAAGGTGTTATTGATTAGTTATGTATCATTAGGGAATTTGAATTCATCTCCGCGCCATTTACATCCAAAAATTTTTAAAAGAATAATAATGATAATAATAATAATAATAAAAAAATAATAATAATAATAATAATAATAATAATAATAATAATAATAATAATAAGAAGAAGAAGAAGAAGAAGAAGAGTATATATATATATACATATATATATATATATATATATATATATATATATATATATATATATATATATATATATATATATATATATATAACCTTTTTCACCTCACTTGCAATCACCCTACCAGTTCCACGCAGATGTCTAGGTATGAGGCTGCTAGCCCCATACCCTCACCCACGCTGGTTTCACCAACCCTCCGCAATTGATCATCATCCGAATAACGTCATTCTCAGCCCATATCATCAAACAGCGGACGACCAACTTCAGCCATCGAGCCGCTACTGGGAAAACGGGGAAATTAAATATCGCTGGAACTCATTAATTCATTGACTGACTTTCATACTGGCACGGATTATGAGAGCAATTAATGCTTTAAATCCAGGCTATATGTCGTCCGTCCCGGAACGCATTTCGAATTCGTGACGGCATGGAAATGTAATTGTAAAACTAGGGTAGGCTGATTACAGTATTCATTCTGAAGCTGTTTCAGCGGGTAGCATTCAACATTGTTTATGCTGTAAAATCGTTTATTTTCCTGTGATACTGCTCGTTTATAATGAATTATAATGATAATGATGATGACTGTAGGATTGCTTATAAGGCCGGGTCTTTGTATATAATGTTGTACAAGATAATGTTACACAAGAATTAGCAAAACCAAAAGGTTGAATTTTCCCAAGTAGTAATGATAATAATATCATCTTTAGTATAATGATGATAACTATACGTTGGACAAAAATGACCATTCCTGTGTGTATATAAATTATACACACACACACACACACACACACACACACACACACACACACATATATATATATATATATATATATATATATATATATATATATATATATATATATATACTGTATACACATATATATTTTTTTTTTTAAGAATATTCGTATAGCCAAAATATTAAGTTTCTTACACCACAAAATTATGTCAGAAAGGTGTTTGGCAGCTATATGCCAGTAATAATAATAATAATAATAATAATAATAATAATAATAATACCCATATATTTTACATAAATCTCCCCTCTAACACTTTGCTTGACGGGGAAAACAAGACTACCAAGATATACGCGAACAAAGAAGATCTCTCTCTCTCTCTCTCTCTCTCTCTCTCATTCACGGAAATTCAATCGAAATGAAGGTATCTCTCCATTACCCTTTCTATCCTTCAACCATCCATCTACTACTTATCTGCGTCCTTTCCATCTTTCGTAAACAGCAACTGTAGTTTTATGACGCCATGGTAATTAAACCGAACAATGAATAGTCAAAATTTTTAAGGATTTTTTTCTCAAGATTTCACCAGTCATCAAAATGATATCCAATTTGACATAACGATTTTCTTTTGATTTTCTATTTTTATTTTTCTTTAGACCATCATCTGTAGAAGACAGCCTTATGATTTTTGATTCCTCCCCTCTCTCTCTCTCTCTCTCTCTCTCTCTCTCCACTGCTAATGTTCATTTATGATTGTTCGGTTTTTCACGCGTTGTCTGTCCGTGACAGGTTCAATTTGGTTCCCTCGGCTCCCAAACGGGAAGAAAAAGAGTTTTTGAGTTCGATTCTTCTTCTGTAAAGTTCCCGAATCGTATTAGGGGTAACGTGAAGGATATATATCATCCGTGGAGTTATACTTTTATCATTTTATATTGGACGAGCTTGATGGCGCGTGTGCTGCGCTGCGCTGGAACCCGGCGCTGTCCGTCATGTCACCCCTACCTTCCCAATCTCCTACCTACCCCGTCCCCACCCAGGGCGGACAAACATGTTTGCAGGAGGAGGGTGGGTGTGTCATGCCACCCCTACCTTCCCAATCTCTTACCTACCCCGCCCCCACCCATGGCGGACAAACAAGTTTGCATGAGGAGGGTGGATGTGCCATGCCACCCCTACCCTCCCAATCTCCTACCTGCCCCGTCCCCACCCTGGGCGGACAAATATGTTGCAGGAGGAGGGTGGGTGTCATGTCTCCCCTACCCTCCCAATCTCCTACCTACCCCGTCCCCACCCTGGGCGGACAAACATGTTTGCAGGAGGAGGGTGGATGTGTCATGTCTCCCCTACCCTCCTGATCCCCAACCTACTCCGCCCCTACCCGGGGTGGACGAACAAAAGCACTCGGATTCTATTATTATAGATGGTTCTCATTATCATTTTTATCAATTTATTTTTGATAACAAACATTTAGGAATAATTTTAGTTTTTATTTTTATAAATTTACTCTTAATAAGAAATATTTAGAAGCAATCTACTTATAATTTGATTGTTCAGTATTTGCATACATGAATCTTGTAGTTGACGAGAAGAGTTAAAAGGTTCAACATAATCGTACGACTTTTTAAGACATAACTGACATGTAAAATTTTAACCTTCTTTTGAGATATTCTAAAAACAAGTGATCATTCTGATCTTGACATTACAGAAATTTATGTTTTCGAGTATTTTTCTTAGCCTAGGCATACATGCAATGACGCATGTAAAAATTTTTTTTAAAGGTTCATCTCGAACTGCGCAATGCTGTCGCTATGGTTAGTAGCGTATTACGCCGTGGTGTCGTAATCAGCTGAGAATTTTTTTTTTCTGGCTGCCCAGGCCCGGGAATGATGACGATGATTGCCAAAACCAGCCATTACGACATGCGCGTCCTTGAATCGCAAATGTGTGACCAAGGCATAATTGTGTTCATGTGTATATAATTTTTTCTAAAGATCGAATAATATATAAACTCTGTTGACTAAACATTACGGCCTAAGCTCGTGTTAGATATTTGATAAGAGGAAAAATTATCGTTAACTGACTGCCAAAACAATATCTGATCAGGAAATATTAAAAAAAAAATGTACAATCCTAAGTTATCAACGTCACAAGCAGAACACTGTTGAGTTTTTTTTATTCTGGTTAAAACAGCCACAGTTATATATACAACTGCACATTTGTAATTATGATAACAGGTGTTATAATACCGCCTGAAGAGGCATGTTTTTCAACAAATCTCTGCAGCTATAAATTTAAATAAGAAAATTGCCAGAAGGTAAATTGAGCAGAAACGTAAGCATTCTAAAAATGAAAAATATAAATAGTTACAAAGGCAATTCAAAGGTTATTACGCCCGGAACATAACAACCTTTGAATGTTAATGACCTAACCTATTTCCGCTGTTCATTTTTAGAATGTTTTCGCTGCTGCTTAATTTGATTTCTGGCATTTTTCATTTTTCATCTTATAGCTGAAGAGGAATGAGAGAGGATCATGTAATTACAATTACAAATAATTACAAATATATAAACTGTGGATCTTCTAATCCCAAAATTTTCAATAAATTAAAGCATTAAAGAATCATTACTGACTATCATTGTCTATTAAGACATTATTTGTTTTCAGTTGACGATAAAAGGGAATAATTAGTGACCCATTAGTCCTGTTGGCAATAAGGAGGTAGTAATTAGCATATTGTTATTTTTACCTCGCGTTTTTAACAAAGCTGTTTTACATAAAAAAGGTCATAATTTTCTAATAACACTTACGAGACTAAATGATGATGACAACAGTTCTTTGCAAGATATTAATATGAATAATTTAAGGCAGCATGTATAAGTAATATACATACACAAATATCACATTATTATAAAAGTCATGTGTATAATGATTATCTAATTTTTCCCTCGTGTTTAATATCAAATAGCAAGATATCAAGCAAATCCAATGCAACCACATAATAATAAAGAAAAACGTCATTGATTTCAAAGCAGTACAATAAAGTTACTGAAACCCATTCGTCAGGATAACCTTCCACCAGCTGCTCGCTCGCAACCGCACGCCATAAACGGAGGCATTAGAATCATTAGGGCATTACTGATAATAACGTAATGCTGACGAATGAATCTTGTCAGAGTTATGGCAAGTCTCATTTAAACCCGTTGCCCACATAATTGTTGAACCGCTTAGGTTAAACGATTGATATATTGGATTGCGACGGCCGGCTGTCACTAGACCGCGTTTGGCTTCGGGACGTGAATTATACGTGATAACAGTTGCAGCTCTGCCGTGGAGGCAGCAGGATATAGGATGAAGAGGATATAGGATAGAGAGGATATAAGATAAAGAGGATGTAGAATATACATGACAAAGAAGATATCGGATGAAGAGGATATAGGATACAGGTAAAGAAGATATACACTAAAGAGGATGTAGGATAAAGAAAATATAGAATAAAGAGGACGAAGGATGTAGGATAAAGAAGATATAGGATAAAGAGGATAAAGGGTATGGGATAAAGAGGATACAGGGTGTAGGATAAAGAAGATATAGGATAAAAAGGATACAGGATATAGGATAAAGAGGATATAGGATATAGGATAAAGATGCATCGCAGCCCTGTGACAGATGCAGCAGAATATAGGATAAAAAGGATACAAGATGTAGGATAAAGAGGAGATAGGATAAAGAGGATACAGGGTGTAGGATAAAGAAGATATAGAATAAAGAGGATATAGGGTATAGGATAAAGAGGATATAGGATAAAGATGCATCGCAGCTCTGTGGCAGATGCAGCAGGATATAGGATAAAGAGGATACAGGATGTAGGATAAAAAGGATACAGGATAAAGAGGACATAGGATAAAGATGCATAGGAGACCCGCGGATTTGGCAACCGTAATTCACTTAGCATGAAGAGACAAGTACCCCGTTTAAGTAAGTAACAAGAGAATGGTACCACGTGTTCAGTAACAAGAGAATGGTACCAAGTTTAAGCAAGTAACAAGAGAACGGTACCACGGTTAAGCAAGTAACAAGAGAACGGTACCACGTTTAAGTAAATAACAAGAGAACGGCACCCCTTTTAAGTAAGTAATAACATCCCTTGACATAACATGCGATGGAACCATACTGTAATTGGGCGTCCCATTTCACTTTCTAATCCGAATCGAGGATTATTTCTACTGAGTTTCTGCTGCCAAAGGGAATCCCTTGAAGGTAAGGACCGGTGTGATTACATTAATAATGGAACGTATACATTGAGGATAGATACGTTTGCTGCTCTCCAAAAACATGAGTAGGTAGGTACCACGATCTACAGACATCAAAAGAGTATGACTTGACCTTTTACTTTCTCTCTCTCTCTCTCTCTCTCTCTCTCTCTCTCTCTCTCTCTCTCTCTCTCTCTCTCAGACTATATGTATATATATATATATATATATATATATATATATATATATATATATATATATATATATATATATATATATATATATATATATATATATATATATATATATATATATATATATATATATATATATATATATATATATATATATACATCGAATTGAAAAATAAACTTTCCATTGCTGCGGGCGAGAATAAATGAGAAAATAAGTACCAATCATTTTATTACGTCGAAAAAAATCTAATATAAACCATATACGGTTCAATTAATATAGTGCGTTCAGAATGCTTTATTTTTTTTAAATATTACGCAATAGCCTTTTTGTTCATTCTTTTATTTCTATATTTTGTGCAAGCAATGACAAACCAACATTTTGCCTCCATAAAAATCACTTTCAACCGGGCAAGCAGACTGCTTTTAGAACAAATATTAACTTTATTCTTCTTTGAGGAAAAAAAGCAAAAAAAATTTAAGGAGAAAAATTCCTTTTATCATGAATGAAAAACCAAAACCATTTCAAATTTAACTGTATACAATTAAAAAAAAGTAAAAAATGTGCCGAAGTTTCTTCGGCGCAATGGAAAGTTTTCTGTAGAGCGTATAATGCTATATGGAACTCTCAGCCACGGCCCACGAAACCCTCAGCCACGGCCCATGAAGCTTTCAGCCACGGCCCGCTGGTGGCCAATGTTGTTGGCACCTATAGAGGTGTCAGACGCACGATCATGGCTAACTTAACCTTAAAATAAAATAAAAACTACTGAGGCTAGAGGGCTGCAATTTGGTATGTTTGATGACTGGAAGGTGGATGACCAACATACCAATTTGCAGCCCTCTAGCCTCAGTAGTTTTGAAGATCTGAGGGCGGACAGAAAAAGTGCGGACGGACGAACAAACACCCACCTACTGCAGATCCTACAGCAACCAGCCCTTCCGCTAATTGAGAGTCCTTCGGGGAAGGATTTACTGAAGGACGGCAGAGTGATGTTTCCTTAACGGAATGCAAATTTTATGGAAACCATTTCCCTCCGGTTCGCGCTAAAGCCTTTGCATGCTTAAGAGCAGGGCGCTGCTTGCTGCTTGCTGCTTGCTGCTTGATGCTTGGTGCTTTCTATGCGAGCATTTAGCCGGAAGCAATGCAAGCAACCTTTCCTTACTGTTGGAACGCCGTGGCTTAGCGATAGAGACACGGAGATTGTTGAATGTCATTTGAGCAGTCGATTAACTCTGTAGCGATTGGAGGAGAGAGAGAGAGAGAGAGAGAGAGATCTCAAAAATATCTCCCTCTTCGTTGCCATACCTCATTAATAATAATATGTAATACCTAATAATAATAATAATAATAATAATAATAATAATAATAATAATAATAATAATAATGACTCAGCTGTTTAGAGCAAACCTGCAACACCAACTTTTGAGGCCTGGCGTTGCCATGGCAACCACCGGCAATTTGTCCACATCGCCGGTTCATACGAATCCATCTAAGGCCAAACACACATATGACGTTGTACTTCTATTGGAATCCATCAACCCGATATTGCATTTCCCGCTCCGTTGCACAAAATAATATGAAGTAGTCTGAACGCGCGCGCGCGCGCGCGCGCACACACACACACACACACACACACACACACACAGCTGGCTGGAGGCATGGTTAATCTGTCGTATGCTGTGATGTGTGTGTGTGTGCGTGTGTGTGTATGTGTAAGTGTGTACGTACGTGTAGCTCCGTGTATTTCAAACGGTAAGTGAATTGACTTCACGTTGGGTCGTCCGGAATCAGCTTTGATCTTCGTCAGCAAATGATGACGAATCTCGATTGTTTGGACTTTAAATCCTGACAATAAAGGGAGTTCCTGAGGCTATATCCGTTCGTTAGCAACAATCATAGCAAGATTAGGCTGAAAATTATTATTATTATTATTATTATTATTATTATTATTATTATTATTATTATTATTATTATTCGGAAGATGAACCCTATTCATATGGAACAAGCCCGGAGGGGCCATTGACTTGAAACTCAAGCTTCCAAAGAATATGATGTTCCTCAGAAAAAAGTAACAGTTGCTGACGCTATATCCGTTCATTATCAACTATCATAGCAAGATTAGGCTGAAAATAATAATAATAATAATAATAATAATAATAATAATAATAATAATAATAATAATAATAATTATTATTATTATTATTATTATTATTATTATTATTATTATTATTATTATTATTATTATTATTATTCGAAGATGAACCTATTCATATGGAACAAGCCCACCAAACTCAAGCTTCCAGAGAATATGTTCATTAGAAAGAAGCAACAGAAGGTAATGGGAAATACAAAAAGAAGAAATCACTTACTAAAAAAGAAAAAAATAACTTAACAGATTAATAAATGAACAGACAGAAAGGTAAGTAAAGTAATAAAATATAAAGATTTGTATTGGGATATTAATGAATTGCACGTTCGATTTAACTTTTGAAGTTCCTCAGGAAGAAGCCAGCCCCAAAATTGAAACTTATTGATTGACTGGTTGCAGACAATTTGGCGTCACAGATTTCAGGATTAGACACAATGAACCATATTTTGTCAATTCCATTTACTGAGTAAAGGAAACTTTTTGATAGTTTTCTGAAAAGAAAACTGTTGTGCCGGCTTTGTCTGTCCGTCCGCTCTTTGTTCCGTCCGCACTTTTTCTGTCCGCCCTCAGATCTTAAAACCTACTGAGGCTAGAGGGCTGCAAATTGGTATGTTGATCATCCACTCTCCAATCATCAAACATACCAAATTACAGCCCTCTAGCCTCAGTAGTTTTTATTTTATTTAAGGTTAAAGTTAGCCATGATCGTGCGTCTGGCCGTGGCTGAAAGTTTCACGGGCGGCGGCTGAGTTTCATGGGTAGTGGCTGAGAGTTTCATACAGCAATATACGCTGTACATTAACTTCGGCGCATTTTTTACTTGTTTTTTACTATTCAGAAGATAAACCCTTTTCGGATGGAACAGACCTACAAGGTCCATTGGCTTGGAATTCAAGCTTCCGGAGAAGATAGTGTTCATTTGAAAGAAATTACAGAAGATGGCAGGAAATACAGAAAGAAGAGATAAGTTATCAAAAAAAAAGATAAATTAACAAATTAATAAGTAATTAGATGAAAATTTAAATAAATTATTAAAAGTAGAGGAGAATTGTTATTAGGAAAAAAGGAGACTCAGTTCTTAGAAAAAAGATAAATTAACAAATAAACAAATTGTTTTAGGGTAACAATGTATTGTATTTAATAATAATAATAATAATAATAATAATAATAATAATAATAATAATAATAATAATAATAACAATATCTTCTCTTGAACTTTTGAAGTTGCAATGGCACAACTTTTCAAGCAGACCAACTCCCACCGTCCAACGGTGCTCTGTTTCGAAATGCAACCATAAAAGCCTCTGTTTTCTATTTTGATTCAAGATGACGTCTCAACAAAACTTTTCCCAGGCTCTTTTTCTTCAAAAGGTCAACAAGACACAGCCAGACTTAGCTCCCTAGACGGAATAATAATAATAAAAAAAAGTTGCATAATTTCCAATTTTATTATTATTTTTTTTTTTTGGCAAAGGTTCCTCGGACGAACTTCAAAGAGGACATTCCCGTCTGTCGCGGGAGATTTAAAACCTCGTTCGCCTCCCTTCACAAATGGAAAGATGAATGTTGCATCGTCTGGAGATGACCTCGAGTCGTTTAATTCAGCTTGAGGTCAGGGAAGGAGGTCGCGAAATTTGTCACAGGCTCCGAGCACTGTGGTATGCATCGCTGAGACCGGACTGGCCAGCATGGAAATTCTTTTATGGGAAACTTCCAAAGCCATGAGATGACAGAGAGAGAGAGAGAGAGAGAGAGAGAGAGAGAGAGAGAGAGAGAGAGAGAGAGAGAGAAGGGGATGTTGTTCGAAAAGGTCAAGAGAGAGAAAGAAAGAAAGAGAGGTAAAGGGTCAGAGAGAAGAAGAGAGAGATGAGGGTCAGAGGAGAGAGAGAGAGAGGAGAGAGAGAGAGAGAGGGTTCAAGATGGAAAGAAAGAGGTCAGAGAGAGAGAGAGAGAGAGAGAGAGAGAGAGAGGAAATCTGTAATTCAACTATGGTAATCCTATCTCTGTATAACGCCCTCTAAAAAAAAAGTAAAACAAAAATTTCCTACTGAAGATTAGAAAGACTTAAAGGTGGGCCACGCCAAGTTTGACCAACTTTTCGCAGCATAACATGAATAATTTTTGTTGAAATTTGCATAATATACTAAAGTTGTCCCCCCCCCTTCCGTTTTTCGAAGGAACACCATCAAGAAAGTATGAAAGGGGGAAGATACTATCTTCAAGTTACGTCAGTCAAGATATATATATATATATTTTTTTTTGTAAAAATTGAAGCTCAGTTGGACAGATTGGTCCAAAAGGCTTCCTTTTCCGGATTCATTGAAGCTTAATGTCGACCTGAACCTCTCTTGCTTGCAACTTCGTTAAAAGCAATTTATTTTTACTTTTACCCAACTTATTGCAAGGTTGCTTGTGCAAGTGGCTTTTATCTTCAATGAGAATTTTTTAATGAAACTGTCACATAAATATTTTTAGTTAATATGTGATTCCAAAATCAATTTGGTTATATATATATATATATATATATATATATATATATATATATATATATATATATATATATATATATATATATATATATATATATTACTATTTGATAAGATGTCAGATTATAATACTGATTGGTTTATTTGGTATATAAGCTGCTGTAAGTCAAAATATTCTTGTTATTGATTTAGTGACGTCACGCAATCCTTTATATTTTCTGTTATTCATTTTTTATTTCTCTTTCTGTAACTAATATATCACGACTGCAATACTCAGGTCAATGCTGATTAATGGGAAATAAACGTCCCTGGTGGAACTGCAATAAAAAAAAATATTAAAAAAACGTAAATGCTTTAAATACTCATAATCCCACAACTCAGTAATCTTTAGCAATCGACCTAATTAAAATCTCCCTCCGCCTTTTTTATGACATCAAATCTTATCTCATTTAATATTTCCAGTGACACATCCGTCGAATAATTGAATTCGCGTTGCAAAATCAACTGAAACCCTATTTTTTTTTAATTAACTTCACAACTACTATTTTATAAACCGAAATAGGAAATGATCCGTAGTAGTACGTAATCCAGAAATTCTAGGTTTAATTGCAGTGCTAATCTATCCAGGATTTAGAGTCGTACATTTAATGAGGTTTGTTGCAGTACAATTGCAATGTGCTTTGCATGTTGCAGCCGACCGCTAAAGCTGGCCTGTCATAAAATAAGTTGAGCTCAGTTGCATTATTATTATTATTATTATTATTATTATTATTATGTTATTATTATTATTATTATTATTATTATTATGCATAAAAAAATATGTTTGTGGGTTTTGAATGTCAACTAAATACTAATGAGTTTATGACACAATTTTTTTATTATTATTATTATTATTATTATTATTATTATTATTATTATTATTATTATTATTATTATTATTTTATTATTATTATTATTATTATTATTATACCCAAAACCTATTATTGTGAGTTATGATTGCCAACTTATTACTTATAATGTTATGAAATAACCTATTATTATTATTATTATTATTATTATTATTATTATTATTATTATTATTATATTGCTATTATTATACCTAAAAATATTATTGTTTCTGATTTTATCAAATTACGCATTTATTTTATGGATAAAAACATTATTATTATTAGGTTCTGATTATTATTATTATTATTATTATTATTATTATTGTTGTTATTATTATTATTATTATTATTATTATTATTATTATTATTATTATTATTATTATGTGTTATTATTATTATTATATCTCAAAAATATTATGGTGGGTTCTGCTTGCCACCTAACTACTCATTTATTTATTACTTTTTTTAATTTATTTTTTCTTTTCTAATAATCGATCTCTTCTTCCTGCATTTCTGTTACCTTCTGTTACCTCTTTCAAATATACCCCATATTTTTTGGAAGCTGGAATTTCAAGTCAATGGCCCCTTTGGTGGGCTTATTCCATATAAATAGGGTTCATCCTCTGAAAAAAAAAAAAAAAAAAAAATAATAATAATAATAATAATAATAATAATGTAATATTAATAATAATACTTATCATCCATAACTGGCAAGAAGTCATAGTCTTACAACTCATAAAACCCTTTTGATTAAACTACTGTTGTCCAAGAAAATAAATGCTCTTTTTCCCTAAAACGTTTTGAGTTGAATATATAGTGAAAAAATGGCCCATTTTCAAAATTACCATACAACGTAGGTCCATTAAAAGTTTAGTATTTCATAGCCAGTGGCATATATAAACTGGTGACGTGCATATTCGTCATCTTGCAGCCAGATCAACATTATATAGCAGATATATATATATATATATGTATATTATATATATGTATATATATATGTATATATATGTATACATATATACTATACATATATATATATGTATATATTGGGGTGTATTTATATAGTAAAAAAGGACTGTTGTAAACTACGAATTTCACCAAAATAAAACTCAGGTCCATTAAAAAGTTTAGCGCTTCATAAATATATATAAAAAAGTCTCGAAAGAATAAAAAAAAATTCGGATTGAAATAAAACTCAAACCATACACAAGTTGAAAAAAAATATTAAAATAAAAAACGTTTTTGTGTGAGGAGACCTTTCACATACTAACAACTTCCGCCGTTTGCCCAAAGGAACAACGAAAGCGGACAACTTTCACTTCCTCAGTTGGTATTTTTTTTCACCCTCGGTCGAGGGAGAGAGCCAGTTGCGCCCCCTACCCCCAAACACCGCCCCCCCTCCGTGTCTAGCTATTTTTGAGTCTCAAATGTATACTCTCTCTCTCTCTCTCGTGTGTTGCCATTTTTTTAGGAAAAGTTAAGGGATCTCTCTCTCTCTCTCTCTCTCGTAGGATTTCTCTCTCTCCTCTCTGCCATTTGAGAAAATGTTCCTCTCTCTCTCTCTCTCTCTCTCTCTTCAGATTGGTCGATTCCTGGGAGAAATGAGGTTTTGAATCGGAAAATGAAGCCAATTTGCCATAAATAAAAAGATTCCCTTCGATATTTCGAAAAATTCTGTCGAGGGAATTAACAAGAAAGTGAAAATTTCGACATATTTGTTTTTTTTTTTTCATTCAGTTTAGAATGCATATTTCTTCGTCAATAGATATGCGATTCATTTTGATTTTCTTGCAGAAAGATAATTAATTGTGGTTCTGTAACAAACATTTAGAGACTATTTATTTATATATATATATTTATATATATATAAATATATATATATATATATATATCTATCTGTCAGTATATACATACTTGTCTGAGGAATGATACAAATCTTTAGGTTTTCTTAAGGCGTGGTTCCAGCTAATGTTGCAGCCCGTACATCTCTCTTCACCAGAGTAATCAATCACAGTTAACATGACTCACTGCTACACGAAGCCAATTATTTAGGTCACCAAAGACTTAATCGATTCTTCAAAACCGGCCTACAAGTCTCAAGTTACCGAGACTTAACGTTGTCTGGTCTGCCGTTGTCATGCCAAGTCCTTAGACTATAAAAAAAATGCGCCGAAGTTTCTTCAGCGCAATCCAGTTTTCTATCAGCGTAAAATGCTCAGAAACTCAGCCGCAGCCTAAACTCTCATCCGTATTTCATGAAAACTATCAGCCACCGGCCACGGTGGGTACTTGTGTTGTTTTACCATAGCGGTGCCAGACGACGATCGTATTATTTTAACCTTATTATGAACTAAAAACTACTGAGGCTAGAGTCCCTGCAATTTGGTATGTTTGATGATTGGAGGATGGATGATCAATGTACCATTTAGCCCTCCGGTTCAGTCCTTTTTAAAAGATCTGAGGCGGACAGAAAAGTGCAATACGGACAGACCGAAAGACATCTCAATCATTTCCTTTTCCAGAAAACTAAAAACACGTTCATTTGTTTTTCAATAATCAGCTCGATTGCAATACTGCGCATCCATTACTGGAGTTCGCAAAGTCGTTGTTAATTCCATCTCTTCATTAAACACAATAATAACTTTACGATAATTATGCTTGTTCGTTGCGCTTCGGCGTTATCGGAAAATAATCCAGAATTCTGGACAGATTTATCCTTAACATATACGGTCTATTCCCTTATCAATAACTGAACGAGATTTCAATTTGGCATCAACGATCACAGCTTGATTTACCCAGGTTAAGGCGTAATTGGAATATAAAAAATAAAGATCAATAATATGAAAGTAAAGCCCATTATAACGCTTTTATAAAGGTCAGGTTTGGAAAGTACTAAAGTTTTTTAATGTTGGGTATACATTAAGATTGCGTACAAATTGATTTTTATTAATATCTATGTTGAAAAAGTATATTCTTTATATTAATTCATACTTGGAAAGTTACTGCAAGTTTCTAATGTAGGAAAATGAAATAAACGACTATTTTTTGGGCTAAAAGTAAAAATATACACTTTTATAAAAAGTTACTGAAGTTTGAACTGTAAAATGAAAAGAAACACTTTTTTTTTCAACTAAATAGGTCTTATTAAAGTTTCTGATACAGGACGTAATTAAATGATTTTCTTTATAGAAATGGGGCTGTGGATCTTGGTACTTTTACAAAGCGAGCAACACTCCAAATTTAACTAAAGTTTTTAAAGTATAATACAAACAACATCTTCTTTTCTTTTTAGCTGAAATTTGAATTTTAACGGAGAGAACAGATTAAAATTATTTAAGTGATTGTTAAAGATGTTTTGCAAATAAAACATCCCCGTAAATGACTAACTACTTATTATGAAAATTATCCATTCGGGTTTCAAGGTAATGAATTACGCGATATAAAACTAGATTATAACAATATGTAAACAAAGCTTGGTTATAACAATATATAAGGGGATAACCTGATCACTTTCTCGGAAATAACACAATTGAATTATATTTATTTCTATGATATCTTCTCTCTCTCTCTCTCTCTCTCTCCTCTCTCTCTCTAATCTCTCTTGAAGAGAGAGTAGGGGATAATAGCTATAATGTCTTTTCCGAGTAGAGATAAACTATACCCCTACAATGTAAATCCGCCTTGTTTGCCCATCGCTCTGATTTTATTCAACCTCAGAATAATGAATAATGAATGATGTATATATGAAGAAGGCAAGTTTTTATTCCAGATTACATTATCAAGAGTTGGTCCGCTGGTATTCCTGGATTAGCGTCGTGTTTGCATGCCGCTCCAGATGTCGCGGGTTCGCGTCTCCCAGGAGAGTAGAAAAATCACTGGATGTCTCGGATCGTATACTGCTGCATGTGTAAATGTTCTTAAAATGGAGGATGAAACCAACCTTCTTGGAAATCTTGAATTTCAAGTCAATTGTTCCTTTGCTGTAATTGTTCTTAAAATGAGAAAAGAATTTCATTTAGTGATATAATAATAAACAGAATAAGAATTTAGGACAAGGCCAGTAATATTATTATTAATATTATTATTAAGATTATTATTATTATTATTAGATTCAAAATTTCATGAAAACAATCTGTGAATAAAATCTCTTAATCATATAATAAATATATTACATATTTTACATAGTAAAGATATTTAACATATAATTAATGGATTATTATTATTATTATTATTATTATTATTATTACCGATTATTATTATGAAACCCATTAATGTCTACTGCAATAATAATAATAATAATAGCTAATAATAATAATAATAATTATTATTATTATTATTATTATATTATTATTCATTGATTTTATTATTATTATTACGTTATTATTATACCAGTATTTCATCTAATCAAGACACATGTGCAATAAATTTTTGTATCTAGTATTAAGTTAAATGGTTACTGCTAAAAAAAAAATTGAAATATTAGTTCATCTTGATATGATATGCGGTTTGCAGTTTTCTCAAAATGATAAATCTCCCAAAATCCGTTAAAATTTTTAAGAAAAATATGAACCATTTAACTGAAGAATCTTTTTTTTTTTAATTTGCAGTTTTTATATAAAGGCAATCTGAAAGGCGACTTTCCATTTTTAATATGCAATAAAACATCATACCAAATTCAAATATAAACATATATATATATAAACAGATATATATATATATATATATATATATATATATATATATAGCAAATATAATATATGTATATTATATGTAACGTGAATGTATATATTATATAAGTATATATATATATATTTTTATATATAAATATATACCTTGTAAAATGATTTCTTTAATTTTTACATTGAGGATAACAGAACGTATCTGGAAGTCCAGGCCTCCACTTTCCTCGTCTAATGGTCGTTTCTTAATCACTACCCCACACACAGATGGAAGCAAAAAAAGTTTTAACAAAAATAAAATGGTTTGAAGGCTTTAAATTTAACTCCAGCCTGGGTTTCATAGAAAGAATATATATATATATATATATATATATATATATATATATATATACATATAAATATAAAACATGCAAATTAAAAATGTCTATATTGTCTATATTTCAGTGAAATCCCCCTGAAGCGGGTTACCTTCCTATCTCTTTCAAAATCCGATCGATTTTTACCAGTCTTCCTTAAAAACATCTGCTTATATCTGTTTTGCGTATCATAAAAAAAAAACAATCAAATACACGAAATCCTTCACAAAGCAGATAAAGGTTCTCTTCATTCCAGCAAGATAGAGAAGGAAGTCTTCCACGAACACTGCTTTCCTAGAAAAAGAGATTAGATTAATGCGCTGGACGCTGCGACGGACAGCAAGGATTGTCCTTGATCCAGAGAAACTCTTATTGAATGCCGAGTGGCTTGTGACATTTTCATCATAGGAGAAGAATTTCTAATCTCTTATTGCTTTCGCCTCCTGATAAAACTCTGAACAAGGGGCGAAACTTATTTCCATTTCATTCATTTATAATCCTCTGTGTCTGAGTTGCGCGTTTTCAGTCATTGGCATATGTCATCAGGGTACTGTCAATCCTGCAGTGAAACTACTGACCAGCGATTGGATGGTGGTTGCATAGCAAAATCCATCGAGGTATGAAGGGATTTTAACATTAAAACAAGTTCAAAAATGCGCCGAAGCAAACTTCAAAACAATTCAATTTTTCTGTACAGCCGCTATATCGTATAATCAAGGCCATCGAAAATAGATCTATCTTTCGGTGGTCTCGGTATAATACTGTATGAGCCTATGAAACCTATCCTATATCGTTGCCAGAAGCACAATTACGGTATGACTAACTTTAACCTTAGATAAAATAAAAACTTCTGAGGCTAGGGGGCTGCAATTTGGTATATTTGATGATTGGCGGGTGGATGATCAACATAGCAATTTGCAGCCCTCTAGCCTCAGTAGCTTTTAAGATCTAAGGGGGGACAGGAAAAGTGCGGACAGGAAAAATGCCGACAGAATAAAGTGCGGACGGACAGACAAAGTTTTCCTTTACAGAAAACTAAAAACTCTGCTAATATTGTGGATATACCAAAACCGAATTATAATTAAGCTCGAATATAATATGAAAACTCTCACCATAACCTTTTCAACATGATACCCAGTCATAAAGAAATCCCAAAACAACTTTCGAAAACCAGTTTTTGATTAGTGACTCTCCATTAGAACACGAACCCTAAAATTGGTAAAAGCTTCACCTCGGAACTGAATTTCTGGGATCAACTAATACTTCAATTTTCGCTAAATAACTTCGCAGGTAACATCAAGATTCCCTTTCCTCTTAAGGGAAACCTAACTTGGCGTTTGCATTGTTTTGCTCCCACGTGGATTAATAGCTGAGACCGAACTGCCGATTTATTTGATAAATCCAACTGGAGTGAAGGCTTAATCATTTTACGGAGGAGCTTGTTTGAAAATCATAGGAGAATTGGTTTACTCTTGTGACTCGAATATCAAGCCAAAGATAACCTAGGAAAAACTTGGACTTAAAGGGGATATTATTATTATTATTATTATTATTATTATTATTATTATTATTATTATTATTATTATTATTATTATTATTATTATTTATTTACTTTTCCCCCCATGAAATGACAAATATAGGCGACCCGTTGTGCACGCACCTCAAGACTGAAGAAAGTCACAAATAAGGAAAATAGAAAAGTCTTCTACAAAATAAATTCAGCTGAAGCAGCAATAATATTCAATAAAACCTGTTTAAAAGAGGGTCTGCTGTTTCAAATTATATTATTATTATTATTGTTATTATGTGTTTGTTATTGTATGTATTATGTTATGTTATGTGTGTATTATTATTTAATAGATGAAACCTGTTCACATGGAAAAACCGCACAGATGGGGCCAGTGACTTGAAATTCAAGCTTCCAAAGAATATTAAGGTGTTCATTAGGAAGAAGTAAGAGGAAGTAAAGGGAAATACAGAAAGAAGAGATAACATATTAAAAAGAAAATATAATTAAATAAATAAATCAATTAATTAACTAATAATAAATTATTAGTAGAATAATAAATTGAAAAAATACTCACGGTAGCATGAGTCTTAAATGGAGAAACAAATCCAAGGGTATGTATGGGTACGTAAACTCAAAAATAAATCTCTACAGAGAGTTTTCGGGAATCTGTTCACCATAAATAACTGTGGATTTGTTACTCCATTATGAAGATAATTATTGTCTTAAATGGATCTGGACAGATGTGTTTTGCGGCTTAAACTTAGGTGAAAGTGACCCAGTTCACCTCAAATGAAAAATAAAGGTTGAGTTCGGATCCGCTTTACGTATTTCTTTTGAATTGAAGTTCTGAAGTTATTCAAGCGTTTCTTAAGAACACATACGTATACTAAGATAAATGTTAAAATTAATAAGGGTTATAACTTTTATGAAAAATATGCCAAAGTTTCTTCGGCGCAATTGAGAGTTTTCTGTACATCGTATAATCAAGGCCACCGAAAACAGATCTATCTTTCGGTGGTCTCGGTATAATGCTGTATGAGCCGCGTCTCATGAAACTTTAACTACGGTCCGGTGGTGGCCTGGCTTATATCGTTGCCAGACGCATGATTATGGGTAACTTTAACCTTAAATCAAATAAAACTAAGTGAGGCTAGAGGGCTGAAATTTGGTATGTTTGATGATCGGAGGGTGGATGATCAACATACCAATTTGCAGCCCTCTAGCCTCAGTAGTTTTAAAGATCTGAGGGCCGACAGAAAAAAAGTGCGAACAGAAAAAGTGCTGACAGAAAAAAGTGCTGACAGAAAAAAAGTGCAGACAGAAAAATGTGCGGACAGAAAAAAGTGTTGACAGAAAAAGTGCGGACAGAAAAACTGCTGACAGAAAAAAGTGCGGACAGAAAAAGTGCTGACAGAAAAAAGTGCGGACAGAAAAACTGCTGACAGAAAAAAGTGCTGACAGAAAAAGTGCGGACAGAAAAAGCGCTGACAGAAAAAAGTGCTGACTGAAAAACTGCGAACAGAAAAACTGCTGACAGAAAAAAGTGCGGACAGAAAAAGTGCTGACAGAAAAATGTGCGGACAGAAAAAGTGCCAACAGAAAAAATGCGGACAGAAAAAAAAGTGGGGACAGAAAAAGGTGCCGACAGAAACAAGTGCTGTCAAAAAAAAAAAGTGCGGACGGACAGACAAAACCGGCACAATAGTTTCCTTTTACAGAAAACTAAAAAGGTCACTGTCTGTAAGACATTTGAAGACAGTTTGAGAAAATGCAAATCTGAACATTCATTCAAATATACACACACACACAAGATATCCGTCCCTTTCACCGCGAACGAAAGAAACCAAATAAAAATATGTGTTTCTATAAATCTAAACAAAATCTCTGCTCCGACTTTTTCCTCGAATGAGCAAGGCCCCAACTAAACGAGTATTCAGTATCAACAGAAAGTGTTTATCAACGCAGTCGTGAATCCAGTAATAAGGAAGCATTAAAACTCGGCTTCATTACTGATTCATTAGCAAATTGGACGGAACTCGTTTCCAAGAATCTAATTAACGAGTTAGAGGAATCATGTTGATAGTATTCTTAGGCGAATTGCATAACATTCCGCCGGAGAGGAAAGAATCGAGATCTAATTAATTGGAACGTGCGCAAATCTAATTATAGCCATTATTTTCTAAGCTATGAAGCGAGTTTGTTGTTTTGTTGTTTTTTTTCTGCCCTAAATGTTCCTGTTTGCTGCGCAAATAAATGCGATGCTGGTGGAATTTTGTAGAGAGATGTAAACTTGCTGTTTCCTCTCTCTCTCTCTCTCTCTCTCTCTCTCTCTGCTCTCTCTCTCTCTCACACACACACACATTACCCCATCACTAAAGTAAAAATATAAAAAAAAACTCTCCTTCACACACACACACACATCACTAACGTAAAAATAAAAAACCTCTCATAAACACATACACACACACACAAACACATACATTATCCCACCATAACGTAAAAATATAAAAAAAACCACTTCTCTCTCACACACACACACACACAAACATTATCACATCGCTAACGTAAAAATATAAAATAAACCTCTCATAAACGCACATACATAAACACACATTATCCCACCATAACGTAAAAAAAAACTCTCTCTCTCTCTCACACACACACACATTAACCTACCATAACTTAAAAATATAAAAAACTCTCTCTCTCTCTTAGCCAGATCTCTCTCTCTCTCTCTCTCTCTCTCTCTCTCTCACACACACACAGATTATCATCATCACAATTTAAAAATATAAAACTCTCATAAACACACACACATACAAATGTTGTGTGAAGGTATTTCATCAGAAATTCCTCCAGGTGTTTGGTTATAAGGACTGTGTTTGGAACTCAGTCAGAGTTTGGTTATGACATCTTCAGTTTCTTCATGGTTGTAGAATAAGACTGTTTTTGGAAGATCAGACCAATGTTCTGCAGGATTTCAGACAAACTCCATAGTGGTTTTTCTTGTATTTCGTATAAGGACTTATTTACAAAGAATACAATTGGTCTGCATAGGATGATCTCCCATGTCGATCTAATATCTAAGCTGTCACACTTTTACATAGCAAGACTAAGATGCACACATACGAACAAACATATGACCTCGTTCCCAAGAACTTCCCACGGCTACGTGACATTTGCCTCCAGCTCTGAGCAAAAGGAGAACGCTGAGTTTATGCAAACGAATGCTAATGTATGATGACGCACTGTCTTAAAGCACTACACAGGTACTTATTGATGACGTTTGCGTCTGGTTTGACTAAACGGAGATTTCACAATAGCATTCCTTTCATGATCGATACAGATATACAAATTGGGAATTATCTTAGATTTACTAAGAAACGTAGTTTCTTTAAATGTGGCATAAATGAAATATGACATTTGCTCGGCCACGTAAAACACAATAGGAACGAAATCATCAAAACAGGCATTCACTAGCTAAGCATAAATCCTCAGAAAGCAAAAGAAAATATACGCTTCCAAATATCATTATACTCAAAATGTGAATGAGATATATAGTAATTACTGAAGACAGCAAATACTGAAATATGTTGCATATTTGTGAACATAAGTCTTACTAAAATGTAGCAAAGTGAGAAAAAAAATTAAGTTATATAACTCAAATATTGATTATACTGATAATGCTAATGATTAACATATAAATCATATATAGATAATGCAATCCGGATAAATCAAATAAAATAATGCAAGAAATGATAATGCAATCCTGAAATGATAATGCAATTCTGAAATGATAATGCAATTCAGAAATGATAATGCAATTCGTATACGAAGTAAAAACATTTGTGCACAGATTATATGAATACACTTGCAATGATAGAGATTGAAATCAATGCTTAAAAAATGTATCCAAAGGTAATGACCATATGGTAGGTTTATATAAACAAACAGTTATCTGATAGATTAATCAGTATGGACAACCAAAATGCAAAATGTTGAATGAACAACATGCTACTACACGCAATTGATACATACATATGTAGTATAGGTTATTAAAGAAATAAATGTAGATAAATGATAACACCAGAAATGTTCAGCTCTTCCTCACATATATTACCACCGAAAATAGAACCTTTTTCAGTCTTTCTCTGTGTACTCGAGCTTTAATGAAAAAAATGGCCAGTAATTTCATTACTGTACTCGGAACATATAATTGCGCTGATCCAACGTTGACCTTTGAGAAACAGTAGATTTCGCAATGGTCTCCTTCATCTCTCGTGCTTTTTTCCAAAACATTACGCTGACGATTACGCCTACGGCTCCAGGAACATACCAACGGCAATGTGTAGAGGAGAAGAAAATCATGGTGATCAGAAGAATGGCTCGCAGGAGACAGCAAGTCTAATGATGCAATAGCGTTTTCGATGGGCCTGCTGTAGGGAATTGTTAGACCTTGCAGCCTAGTGTTTCCCCACGATGTGTTGATGAAGAAGTTGCGGCCTCTGATGATGGATGTGCTAGCTCGGATGAAGAGTGACGACGTTGTTGCAGTGCAGCCATCATTAACGACGAACATGTGTCCTGTTGTCCTAGTACCATCTGGGCAAGTGACGATGTATGGTTCTGCAGAGAAGACGAATGACGTGCCATTCACGAGCCTGTGACGAAACTGATTGTCACGATACCGTACTAAACCAGCCAAACAATGTTCATGTGTATGGGGAGAGGTTCTGTTAAGTACCAAGTTCAATTCATGAATTCAATGACGTAATGTTTAAGAATTCAAACAAATCGATCCTGCACACTACATTATTCATAACATCATGGCAATCATTTAACAGTGCTTGGTCTCGGACTACCGTAAAGCTTCCTTATTGGCGGAAACCAATACTAGAGCTGACAGATTATTAATAATAGGTGTCGAGACGTTAGATACATACGTGGGAAAAGGGCGAAATTTTATACGCTTTCCACGCGTCTGATGGGTTGAAAGGAATGTCGATTACGATCTTATCAAGGTCAACTTTAACTGTAATCAGCTGTAATAAAACTCAACTTTATGAAAATCTACTACTGGAACATAGCGCATTTTATCGTGAGCATTATTGATAATCTGAGTAAGATCTTTAATCGGTAACAAATGAGGAGACAACACGCCTTTAGCAGCAAGTGTTATAGCTTCCACGTAATCTTTTGATTTTCGATAAAGCTTGAAACTCTCAGTATACATGATTAATTTTAGCGTGATAATACATCAAAGTTGCTAACAAAACTTGAGTGTCATGAATCTGATTGAAACGTCGTGACTGTTCATTTACTTTACTGATTACGCTGTTCAAAGCTTGAATTTGTTTGTTTAGTTCTCCTGCTAATACCTCTTGTTGATGTTCCAGATTTTCGATTTTAACCCCCGTGATCGCGAAGTTTTAAAACGATTTGAAATCCTAACCCAAGACCTGCTACGGAACCAACCAAATTTAATGCCGCTAGAACAAGTGGGTTACGCCTTTCTGTAACGTCATGAGGTATTGACCACATTAGCAAATCACGAGCCAAGATTTCAGCTTCGCTTGTTTTATTCCTTAATTCCCAGAAAAGCATATTAATTGTGTCACTGACTTGATTCGGCGACGTTGGATCACTGCTAGCTAAGAATGATTTATGCAAGTCTGCCAAAGATTGATAAAAAGAGTCAATTCTGATTTCAAAGTTATGACTTCATTTTTCGCTAGTAAAATGGCGTTCATATTGACTTCTAAAACTATATTACTGCCAGTTAGAAAGAAATTATTCATTTCCTCTACTATAGAACCATGATGTAAAGTTATTTCAGAACTCTTCCCAGCTACGATAAACATTGAGAGAATAGTGCATGGTATAATTTGACAAAGCTTCATGTTGGAGCCTGTAAAAGAAAATAACTTGTAAATAATGAAACAAAAACATCGCATCATCCAAATGATGTAAAAATTCACACAATAATAACTTTTTCATAACAAACCATTGTCTTAAGCTCTCACATGAGAGATAGATACTGTTCGAACATCGCTTGAATCGGACTGATTCCGAATTTTAAGTCGGTTACCTATTAAAACTTCTATAACTATGAAAGGACCTTCAAACTTAGGCAACAATTTCCAATTTAGCCCTTTTCTAACATAGACTTGTACATATACTATATCTCCTTCTTGGTAAGGCTTTGTGACCTTAGCTTTTTATCATGTGCATTCTTCATTAACACTTGAGCCTGTAAGAGGTTTTGATAAAGTGTTTGATATCTACTTCGGCTAACATCTATTATATCCTTCAACGGATCTGATAAACTAGATGTCGGGGATAATATGTGAAAAGTGACCTAGCAGGTATCCCATATACAGCTTCATGGGAGACATACGGATTGAAGTATGATAATTGTTATTTAGGGTACTGGACACGGTGGGTATTGCAATATCCAGTTTGGGTCCATACCGCCTATGTTTACACGCAGTATGTCTAGCACCTTTCTATTAACCCGTTCTACCAATCCATTAGATTCAGGATGGTATATCATCGTATTGACTTTCTTTATTTGCAGAATTTCGCACAATGAGTTAAGGAAGTGATTATTGAATTCTCCACCTGAGTCAGAGATTATTATATTTGGAATTCCATGTCTGCATATATAGCACTCGTAAAACTTCCTAAGCGCACTCAATGGCTGTTTTACTTTTTAGTGGTATTAATTCAGTATACCGTGTAAAGGGCGTCAATTATAACCAAGAGGTTTTATTCCCCGGTCTGTCTCGTAAAAACCTGTCAAGAAATCAAGGTGTACCCTTTCAAAGGTTTGCTAGGCACGGGATAAGTTCCGAGACCTACAGGATTCTTAGTATGGCCCTTGTGACGGAAACATATATCACCGTTTTTAATATATGTCTTAATATCTTTAACATAGTAGACCAGTAAAATAATGACTTGGCCTTTTGAGAGGTTATTTCAGACCCAGGATGACCATGCAGAGGATGGTTGTGAAGCCATTCAGAACGATTGGGATTAATGTGATAGGTACAACCACTTGGTCGTTAGTTAACTGTGTTGAACTCCTGGTTCTCCTAGCCACGGATCGGCATAGAATGTTATCCTTAATCAAGAAATATTGATTCGTATATTTCACATATTCCTTATCATCTGGATTCTATTTAATGCATCTATTATTACTCTTAATTTCTGATCTTTCATTTGTTCTTGTCGTACTGAATCTAGATTCCATTCTATATCTGTAATATTCTCTGTTGTTTGGGCTAACGATTGACCATTTTCGATAGCAATTTTCATAGCTTGCGAAGGAATTGGAATTTCTTCTAGATCAGCGAAAGGTATTGAGTGTGTTGGTACTGGGTTACGAGATAGCGCATCTGCGATTACGTTTGCTTTACCGGGTAAGTATCAATTTTAGCTCCAAAGTCCTGGATAATCATGTGCCACCGAGTTCTTTAGGACTATGATTGAAACCTTTAAAAAAAGTCAGTAAGGGGCTTGTGATCAGTTAGAACCTTGACACTATACCCATAGATTATATATTTAAAATGTACCAACGAATTAGCAATGGCGAGGCATTCCTTATCTATTACTGCATATTTCTTCTCTGACATTTTTAATTTGCGAGAATAAAAAGCAATGGGGAAAAACTTATTGTCATGCCACTGGAGTAACACACTCCTACTCCTTGATCTGATGCGTCGGTTGCAATAATAAACTCTTTAGTAAAATCAAAACTTTAAAATAGGAGCAGAACTGATTTTTTCTTTCAAAGGTATCAAAAGCAATTTGATGTTGGGATTCCCATTTGAAAGTTACGTCCTTCCTTATGAGATCAGTTAAAGGAGCTGCTATTACTGAATAATCTCGGATAAACCGACGATAATAACCCGAAACCCCGAGAAATTGCTGTATGGCTTTAACATTAGTAGGAACGGGAAATTTACTAATAGCAGAGATTTTATCATGGACTACTTTAAGACCTTGCCGAGATACCATGAAACCCAAATAGACTAATTCGTCTTTAAAAACTCACATTTAGAAATTTTTACTTTTAGATGATGTTCTCTTAACCTCTGAAGGACTATTTTCTAGTTTACTTAAATGCTCCTCCAAGGTGTTGGAAAATATAACTAAATCATCCATATAAGCATGGAGAATATTCCCTAGTAAATCTCCGAACACTATATTGATCATTCTAGTGAACGTAATAGAGCGCAACGTAGCCCAAATGGCATACGTAGGAATTCATAGTGACCTCTAGCTGTACTAAAAGCAGTGTACTGGGTACTATATCCTTAGCTAAGGGTATCTGGTGAAAGCCTTTAAGTAAGTCCAAGGAAGTAAAAAATTTATTCTGTCCTAATAGAGACAAAATATCATCTGTGCAAGGTACTGGGAAACGATCAGGGATAGTTTGGTCGTTAAGTTTGCGAAAGTCAACACAAATCCTCCAGGTTTTGTCCTTTTGTACTACTATCAAGGGAAAATTATAAAGGGCTGTTAGATTTCTTAATAACCCCTCTTTTAACATTTTATCTACCTCAACATTGATTTCATTCAGAAATTTGGCCGGTAGACGATATGAAGGCACGTAAATGACCTGGTCTTTATCCTTTAAACGAATTTGATGTTCGATGACTTCCGTTTTGCCTAAAGCTCCAGTACTAGTAGAAAAAACATCACTATATTTGGATAAAAGATCAAAAATTTCTTGCTTATATCCCTATCTAAGATGTCTGCTTCGATCTTGCCTTTAATTACCTTTAAAAGAGATTCGTCTGTTGCTGATTCAGTGGAGTTAATTTCAGCAACTGTAAGGATTCGATGTTTATATGCTTCGATATTGACAATATGTTGATTTTCATGTACTGTTAAAGCAGCATTTAAGTGATTAAAAACTTCAATGTTAACCCGATGATCAGAATTTACTGTGTATAATGCTTGCGTGACTGAAAGCCCATTTATCTTTAAAGTATCAGGAAGAATTAAAACCTCTGAGCCTGGCAATTTTCTTTTTAACCTGACCGTGAGATACGATGGTGTGTTTGGCTCGATGGTCTGTGCGAACGCAGCAAGGACGGGTGCCTGAGAGTTATGTTGGGTTGCTGTAACAATATCATCGCTTATGAGACAAGTGACTGGCTCTTCGATATACGTTATCTTCTTTACTCTCTGTCTCCTTCTGATCCAAAACAGATTTCAATGTGAAGACCGATAAATTTCCTTTTATGAACACTCCGTGTTTTGCGGGTGTTAAAATTACGTTATGTAATGACATTGATGGATATCCCATAATAACTACTGGGTACATATTAATATTGCCAACTATGATAAAGGTATCCGTAAAAAGTACGTTGCCCCAACCTGTATTGTATCTGAGATGTACCAATTACATCTAATTCATTATTGCCTATTCTGACAAACGAACATCAGAGCGTTCGATGGGAAATCTTGAAAATAAAGGTGATGGGTACGTAAATCCATTATATTACGTGGACTACCTGAATCAAAAACAAGGTGAAATGCTTGTGTTCTAAGCTAACTGCATGCAAAGTGGGTCTAACTTCTTCTGAGCCAATAATAGCGTGTATTTTGCAAAAATCCACGGACCGTGCTCTGCATGTTTGGGGAGACACTACCTCGATTTCTGGAAAATTCTTGTCTTCACACATATCTTGGAGAACATTGAACTTATTATCTGATTCAAAAGTGATGATAACCCAATATCACTCTCCTCCCCCTTTAAGCTGGCTATGTGGTGTTTGTCTGCCCGCCGGCATTCGGAAAATTCACTGACGCGTTATTGTTTGGAACTGCTGAGCCTGAAGTTGGCTTTCCCGAGGAACGATTTGAATGTACTTGTTTCTGACCTGCATTACTGTTCTGCTTGTAATGTTTGTTCTTTCCCCCATGGTACTGTTGCTTTTAGCGTCATTACCAGTGTTTTGAATGTTTGTGTTACTGTTTAAATTCTTCTTTCTTGCATTGCAATGACTATAATTTATGATGCGTACTGTTATGGATTGAACAATAGGGACCTACACTCATTTATCACATGACCAGGTTTTTGCAATTGTAACAAATGACTGCTGATGGATTATTAGTGACTAAGTTAACCTGTTGCGGTGATGTAGACGCATGATTTTTGTTTTCTTGCTTTGTAAAATCCTGAATCAGAGAAGGATCGAGATCTGTACACTTGGACAAGTGTTTCCGAACTTGCCTATAGATATCTAATTCTGAGCTATCTGATTGTAATTTTCATCAAAACACTTAGTTCAGGTAACATTGCTGTTACAAGTGTTAAATAGAATAACCTGCAGACAGATTTGGAACTGATATGCAGATTACCATTGACAACTAGCCATCGATCTGTCCTTTATACTAACTGTATCTCCTATCAGAGCTGCCTATCTGCTATACTTAGATTAGTCATAGATGTGAGTCTTATGATGTTGCGTAAAGCAAGAACTTCATCAATGCATCCTCACTCCCATAAATGGAACGCAGATTGGCTTTGGAAACCATCCCAAGTGTTTGTTTTTCTTTAAAAGATATTCCCCGCAAGTATGCCCTGCATCTCCCTTAGCAAAATCTATGAAACTCTTTTGCCTCTTGCAATTGTAAAGCCGGATCGGTAATGGATTTGCCGTGAGGTGTACGTCTATAGACGAAATCCAATTCGACACCCTGCGTCAAAATCCATTGACACGACCTGCGAATGGTACAATTGGCGATCTAGCATTAACTACCGTAAGTACAGGATTCTGTGGGAAGTGGTGGGGTCACTCCCACTTGGGGTTGGAGGAGTCATTTTCCTACTAAGTTTCCTATCTGCACGCCTACTCTCTAAGTGATCTTGAAACCTATATGAATAAACACGGCCGCTACGTAACCTCATAAATCTAAACCAGGAACGCAAGTAAATAACAACCGAGATTCATATAACCGCTAAAAATAACATCACTTATGAAAAATGCATCATAAAATACAATAATGAAAGGTAATAAATGCACTTTCCTGAAAAAGAACAGAGTTAACAATGTGTCAGGCGTAAAAAATAAAAGGACACAAAAGTATGAAAAAAATGAGGTATCAGGAACCGCTACGTCTGCAAGGCAAAGGTGTTAATCTACGGCACTGCTCACCTTATATCAGCAACCTGCCACTGAGACCCGAACACTGTAAATGAATATACCAACTGTTATAAATAATGGCTGTACTTAGCTTTTTTATTGGATTCTGGTAAGTAGGTCGACGAGGTTCCTCTGCTGTCCAACTTCCGTCTGGCTAGATACACGTCATCGAAGGGATGTTATCGTGGATGTTGAACTTCTTATGTTGATGAATGTTGATTGCAGAAACCCTCAGGAACAACGTGGAGTGTTGATGTGCAATGTTGCGTAGATTTGTGTGATTTCTCTCTCTCTGCCATGCGTTGGGGTAGATGTGTTGTGAAGGTCAGATGTTTTCCTCGCTTTTTCGTTGTTGATTGTTTTTTCTTTCCAATCTGCTTGTAACCATTGTTTATGAAGATGACAATTGTCTATGGTTTTTGGGCATCTCGCCGTACCGGAGCTTCCGTTTACCAATGTAGACGCCATGGAGAGTGCTGCCAGAAAGCTCTGTTGTGACCGCTGTTGTGTGTGCTGCCACCACTGTTGTGTGAAGGTATTTCATCAGAAATTCCTCCAGGTGTTTGGTTATAAGGACTGTGTTTGGAACTCAGTCAGAGTTTGGTTATGACATCTTCAGTTTCTTCATGGTTGTAGAATAAGACTGTTTTGGAAGATCAGACCAATGTTCTGCAGGATTTCAGACAAACTCCAGTGGTTTTTCTTGTATTTCGTATAAGGACTTATTTACAAAGAATACAATTGGTCTGCATAGATGATCTCCATGTCGATCTAATATCTAAGCTGTCACACTTTTACATAGCAAGACTAAGATGCACACATACGAACAAACATATGACCTCGTTCCCAAGAACTTCCCTACTGGCTACGTGACATTTGCCTCAGCTCTGAGCAAAAGGAGAACGCTGAGTTTATGCAAACGGATGCTAATGTATGATGACGCACTGTCTTAAAGCACTACACAGGTACTTATTGATGACGTTTGCGTCTGGTTTGACCAAACGGAGATTTCTAATAGCCTTCCTTTCATGATCGATACAGATATACAAATTGGGAATTATCTTAGATTTACTAAGAAACGTAGTTTCTTTTAAATGTGGCATAAAATGAAATATGACACAAACACATTTTCCCACCATAACGTAAAATATAAAAACTTATTTATCTCTCTAAAATTAAAAATTCTTCTCTCTTCTCTCTCTCTCTCTTATCACATAACAACGTAAAAATGTAAAAAAATTATAAACACACACACAAACACACCCACTATCCCACCATAACGTAAGAATACAAAGAAAAACTCTCTCCCTCATACACACACACATTATCACATCACCAACGTAAAAATATAAAATAAACCTCTCATAAACATACGGACACACACACACACATTATCACATCACCAACGTAAAAATATAAAAAAAAAACTCTCATAAACACACATACACACACACGCACATTATCTGCACGCAACACGCGTTGACTCTCAACGCCGAAGTTTATGATTATAAGCGTCATTTCCATATAGATTGGCCCCTCGTGAAAGCAGGTATCTCGCCTACCTGAAAGCGCTTGAGAGACCGTAAGCTCCTCGTCCTAAATGCTGGCAATGGCTTTTTAAAGATACTGGGAGCATTGAACGAGGCGAGGTGATGTGCGCTATTAAGAGGGGTGGTACCGTCGTGATGAAATGATTTCTGGAGTTATTGGTCGTGTTGTGAAAAATGACACTCGTATCTGCACCCACCCACACATATACACACGTGTATGAAATATATATATATATATATATATATATATATATATATATATATCATTTATAATATATATATTATTTAAAATCTTTTTTATTTATGCATTTTTATTATTATTTTATTATTATCATTATTATTATTATTTATTATTATTATTATTATTATTATAACTTCTTTTGTTGTAATCAACATTTCTATCAAATAAACCATTTGGAAATTCTGCATTTATTATTATTATTATTATTATTATTATTATTATTATTATTATTATTATTATTATTATTATTATTATTGGTGAAGAAACCTACAATGGTGCAAATGTATATTTATATTAAGAAACATTTTGCATATATATATTTCTAATACATATTTACACTTTCACCTTAGTGGATTTCTTCACCATTTTTGTGACTGAAGCTACTACTACTACTACTACTATTATTATTATTATTATTAATATTATTATTATTATTATTATTATTATTATCATTATTATTATTATTATCATCATCCAAACCCTCGCCCGCTAAGAGAGTTAGCCCACAGCCATGCAAGAGCGAGCCTCCGCAGAATCCAGGAAGGGAAAACAGTTTTCCAGGTTCTTCGTTTATTTAGAATCCCAAACAAACAAACCCGAAGCATAGATAAACACTCATTACACATTCAGGAATAATAATACT
This sequence comes from Macrobrachium rosenbergii, assembly GCF_040412425.1. Classification (NCBI taxonomy): domain Eukaryota; kingdom Metazoa; phylum Arthropoda; class Malacostraca; order Decapoda; family Palaemonidae; genus Macrobrachium; species Macrobrachium rosenbergii. Next base: position 6,358,961 of record NC_089770.1, on the reverse strand, counting down.
TTGCATAGAAGAGGAAGATCGGTTACATGCAAGGTTCGCTTGAATTTCCTTCCCAGTCATTCCGAGGAGAAGAGGTATGATAATAATAATAATATCGGACGGAGGAGAATATCGACGGGCGGAGGTAGATGAAATATGTCCGCTTTTGGGGGGAAAAACAGGACCGTAAATATCAGGTGGTGTCTGGAGTGGAGTGGAGTGGAGTGGAGTGAAGCTTGTTGGTTGAAATGACGTAGAAGGATTTATTCGGGAAGTCACAGGAGTTGACAGAAAGCTGTATGTATATAACACTCATTTACGCACGCGCACACATTTACACACACACACACACACATATACATATATATATATATATATATATATATTTATATATATATATATATATATATATATATATATATATATATATATATATATATATATATATATATATATATATATACACAATATATATTTATATATATATATATATATATATATATATATATATATATATATATATATATATATATATATATACATACACTCATTGTAAGCCAAATTCTATCCAGACCTAATCCATACGCTTCGCAAAAAAAAAAAATGACATTTTCAAGTTATCCAAACCAGCGCGATCTCTGATATGCAAACATTTTTTTATTTCAACTAATGCAAATATCCCTCCACGTACATAATATTTTACGCCGGTGCTTTGGTATTTACTATGCGAACGCACGATTTCAAAATCAGTGGCAATAGTGACTCAATATTCTACGGCAAATAAAGAATCAAACCAAACAAGGCATTAAAAACATTTGAATACGACCAACAAGCTGGATAGCAAACAGAATCAAACACGACAATGCAAACAGGCAAATGCCAATACATGTTTGTTATGCTTTCAAATATGCTGTTCAAATGTGTATACGTCGATTTGCATAAAAAAAAATAAAAGGTAGATTTCAAACAAAGTTAAAATGTAGAGCGGAATACATTCGTGTTTCATGATTCCTGCAATTGTCAATATGTAAAGGGAATTCGGACAATTGCATCTGTGTAACTACCGGACGGCAAAACCTGATTCTTTTTCGGTTTAATATTTAAAATATGGATTAAAAAGAGGGAATAGTCAATAACTTAGTTGATATGTCGGCCTCCTGATGCATTATTAAAATGCTTTCCAATTTAGTCACTTCGTTATATATGTATGTATCTCTAGTTTACACAAAAAAATAAATTTTTAAATACGTAAATCATTGAACAGGCGAGACAATGCATTCCATTTAGAATTGACAAACGCTAAAAAAGATGCTGAATTAAAGATACGCTGCCTAATTTGCTCATTTATATGATATATGCAACAAATTTACAAATGCTCTTTAAGTTAATCTTTCAAAAATATATATAAAAATCCCTAAAATAAAAAAAAAGGTAGAGAGAGAGAGAGTTGAATCGCACACCATAATAATTTTTACTTCAAGCTCAACTTTCTCATTGTAGTCAAAATCTTGACAGGCATATACTTATTTAAGCATAATGACATTCAAATGACTTTAATTAAATGAAATGGGCATTTAAAGTACCCTAATTACGCTTTCATTAATAATTAATATGTATTTCCATACCCAGTCTATGGTAAATATTCATTTATTTCTGAATCTTTCTCTTTCCTCAGCGAAGTCAACACAGCCTCGTCTGTCAGTGGAAAGAATCCAGAGTATTTGACACGCTTCCGAAACTCCGTACGGGAAATACAACGAAAGAGGAAAAAGAAAATAAAACAAAACGCAAGGGCTGGCTAACAAGCAAATTAAACGGAAGCAAAAGAATTCGAGAAAAAAAAAGGAGGCCGTTAGCGATGTCAATTTGCTTTCCGAGAACCATCGCGGTGCTTGCATCGAGCTCGGCTGCAAGCACAGATACAGCGAACGTTGGGATTAACAAAGAGAGAGAGAGAGAGAGAGAGAGAGAGAGAGAGAGAGAGAGAGAGAGAGGTTCCAATTTAAGAATGCAGTTAAATTCGTTCGTTTGTTTGCTCCTCAAACACGAGATTTTGACGAACTGGGCTGATAAATTATTCAACTTTCAAACAATTATGTTCAGTGGGTTTTCCTTCCTCCAGAATACGTATGTATTACTTCTCGTTGTATAAAAAGATACGGAATCCAGTGAAATATCATATTTCGAGATGTACAATTTGAGGAATATGTCAATGATAAATACCCAAAAAAAGAATTAAGTATGACAGGAAATCAGATTATTAGACTTTTCCATACGCTCAAACTCCCCCTCCTTATTTCCCGTTTAGAAAATGTATGTAATGAATTCAAGCAATAACTGGAAGTGAAGAACCATTATTCAGAAAAATAATTCTTTTCTTTTTTCACTGCTTTCGCCCCTTATTTATTTAAGATGCTGCAACAGTCATGTTATTGACACAGGAATCTTCGGGCGAGAGGCTGCGCATTCGGGGAAGAGGTGAATTACTTAGATTTTGTTGAGTCTCTTGTCAACAATCTTGACTTGTGTTCTCTGCATTCCTCCTGGAAGAAGACTGACAACAGCCGGTGCGTTTTAATTAATCGGCACGTGCATAAATGCGATTTTTTTAATACGTAATGCATTCTTTTGAGTGGCGTTTGAAGTACGATGTTTACATGGAATGTACACACGCACATGCAAATATATACATATATATATATATATATATATATATATATATATATATATATATATATATATATATATACACATACATATACATATATATATATGTATATATATATGTATATGTATATGTATATATATTATAAATATTAGAAACCTCAGTTATCTGAGCTAAAAATGCAACCAGAAACAGACCAAGATTCAAACTAGTGGGACACTGGAAGCTACTGAATCCAAACACATTCAGTCATACATATGTATACATTTTAGATAATGATGAAGGAGAATTGTTTGACCCACCTTTCAAACATTAATCTAAGCAACAACACACTCGTAATGCACGAATATTACCATGTTGCAATTATTCATATTCCACTGCAGTAATGACGAAACGAGGGTGCATTCTACTACAGGTTTTAACTTAGAAAATATATCTCTTTTACGTATATGAACATATGCGTATTTGAATGGCATATTTGAAAGCATAAAACAAACGTGTTCTGGTATTTTCCCGTTGGCATCGCCGTGTTTGAATCTGTTTGCTATTCGGATTGTCGGTCGTATTCAAATGCTTTTATCATTCCTCGTTTGGTTTTGCTATTTATTTGCCATAGAATATTGAGTCACTATTGCCACTGGTTTTCAAATCGTGCTTTTGCATAGTAAATACAACGTACTGGTGTATTGTATACGTGGAGGGATATATTTTTTATTAACTGAAAAAAATTTTTGCGTATCACATATAACACTGGTTTGGGTAAAACTAAACTTCATTTTCGCGAAACATATTGATTAGGTCTGGATGCAAATTTGGATTCCAGTGATTTATATTTTTATTCGTTTTATGTATATATATATATATATATATATATATATATATATATATATATATATATATATGTATATATATATATATATATACACATATACATATATATATATATATATAAATTTATATAAATATATATATTTATATATATACATATAAGTTTTATATATATAAACTGCACATTTTGAGATTAAAATGGCCTCTATAGTTAAAAGCCAAACGTGTCCTCTTTAGCTGGGTATAAATTTAAGCACGAAAATTCAGAATATCTCTGAAAATACGTTTCAACTGGTAAATTATATACTAAATCAGACTTCGGATTCAAGAACAACACAAAAAATTTTGTTTTTTTTTTTTTTGTATGTCTGCGTTCCATGTAAGCGTAAAACTTTAAGGGGATAAGGTATATGAACATTTAATAAGCAAGAATAAGGATAAAATGCTATAATTATGCACAACAGTGAACGAGACGAGAGCAAACATAAAACAATACACGGTTACTTAACATTCACTCAATATTATATTAACATCATATAGTATAAAATATTTCCGAAATGATAACTTCTGAAAAATGTACAGTATAATACATGACTTTAGTTACTTTGCATCTGTTGTACGATACTGTACAATAATTATAATAATAAATGACTCTTATGAAAAAAATACTAACACACATAATAGATAATTTTATTTTGATTTGTTAAATAAAACAAGTAAAAAATGCGTCGAAGTTTCTTCAGCACAATCGAGTTTTCTGTACAGCGTATAATGCTGTATGAAACTCTCAGCTACGCTCAGTTGCTCCTCAGATGCGGTCGAGTGAGGGTGCACCGGCGACGCCTCCGGAAAGCGCTTCCAGACGCATGATCATGGCTAACCTTAACCTTATATAAAATCAAAACGACTGAGGCTAGAGGGCTGCAATTTGGTATGATTGATGATTGGAGGGTGGATGATCAACATATCAATTTGCAGCCGTCTAGCCTCAGTAGTTTTTAAGGATCTGAGGGCGGACAGAAAAAGTGAGGACAGAAAAAGTGCGGACGGACAGACAAAGCCATCTCAATGGTTTTCTTTTACAGGAAACTAAAAAGAGATAAAATTCAAACTTAACTGGATTAACTATATTTCAAGACTCTGCTGTAAGTCTCTTGCAAGATGTATAGATATAATGATAACATCGTTTCCTGGTCATACCCTTTACCCTCAAGACCAAAGGGCTTCTACAGAACCAGCAGTCAGATAATGACCTAACAGTAAACTTTATGGGATTTGTAAAGCTGAAGGAAGGAATTTTTCAGAAACGATCATTAAGGAGATATTTTAACCTCAATCATTTCTTTTTACCATATTCTGCTTTTAGTTTTGTATTCCTTTTTTCATTACAGAGATATTTTGTACTTAATAATTTCTTTTTTCCATATTCTGCTTTTAGTTTTGTATTCCTTTTTTCATTACAGAGATATTTTGTACTCAATCATTTCGTTTTTACCATATTCTACTTCTTTTACTTTTATATTCTTTTTTTTTTTAAACATCACGTACTTCGTCTAAACTCGATACATTCTTTTCAGATGACGAGGAAAGGACTTAGTTTTGTTTTTTTCCCACGAGTCATTCATGGATCCCGAACTAGAGAAAGGTTTATCTTTCATTATTCTGGGAGGAAAATCTGGTACCTGAGTTGCTGCATCGTTTATTCAACGGATCAATAAAAGAACCTCGTGTTTCCTTGACTGAGAGCAAATCAGGTCACATGTTCTTTCCTTGTTTGTTTTGGATTGGCTCTTTGGGAAAACACGGGTGGTTGAAGATAGCAGTTCTCCCTGCTGGGTATTTCTTTATTTTCTTCCATTTTTTATTTTCTGTAAAAGAAAACTATTGTGCCGACCTTGCCCGTCCTTACTTTTTTCTGTCCGCCCTCAGATCTTGAAAACTACAGGGGCTAGGGGCTGCAAATTGGTATGTTGATCATCCACCCTCCAATCATCAAGCATACCAAATTGCAGCTCTCTAGCCTCGGTAGTTTTTATTTTATTTAAGCTTAAAGTGAGCTGTAATCATACTTCTGGCACCGCAACAGACACCAACAACACAGGCCACCACCGGACCGTGGCTGAGTTTCATGGGCCGCTTATAATGCTGAAAGTTTCATACAACATTATACGCTGCAGAAAACTCGATTGGGCCGAAGAAACTTCGGCGCATTTTTTAGTTCTTTTTTGTTGAGCTGACAGTAAATTCAAGCAACCAATATCACTTGTAACCAATGACAGGCGCTGAGGAAGCGCTTCCACCAACCACGATCACCTTCAGTGATATCGGCTGGCGATATTTACATGTATTCCTTATACTTCGTTGATTGGTTTTTCTCATTGTTTATCTGTTTTTTGTTTTTGTTTTTTATCTTTATTTTGTAATAGAAACAACCAGAGTAAGACAATGGTTTGTTTTATGTTGTCTTTTATTTTTATTTTTATTATGTAATAATGATAACCAGTTCCTGAAAATGCAATAATGGCACATTCATAACCAAATATCGTCAATTATTCCAGCAAAGGAACAAATTACAAATAACTAAACGTAACTATCTACCAAGGAACTAGATATTATAAATGAATCTACTTGCTGTCAACATACCATCTAATAAACTTTTTGGAAACTCAAAATCAGACATTATGAATGAATCTCATTTCCCATTTGCCGAGAAACCCAACACGAACACCACAGTCGCAAACAGACTTGACATGAATCTCGAATATCAGAGAGCACTAGAGAGCACGAGAGAGCACACACCTCTCCAACACCAGAATTCCCTTTGTGACAGCACAAAGAGAAACTGGCTGTTATCATTATCCGATTCTTCCCTCCTTCTTCTACTCAACCCTTGTTTACTCCGTCAATCCCGCTTCGTTCTCTGGGCAAATAAGATGAGATAAGGCAGCTCAAACATTTCCCCCCCTTGGTGGAGGGGGGCGCGGCGGTGAGGTGGGGGGAACAAGGCTTAGAAAATGGTAAAGCTTAAAAGTTACTAATGTGAAATGACTTTGTCTGGAAAGCACTGACAAGTTACGGGAGGGAATGGGTACAATCTTGTACCATGATGCGCGTGTATTAAATTTTATTAAGTTATAATTGGGTTAAATCGATTATCATTAGTTATGGTGGTGATATTTTAGATGATTTTGTGTTTAAATATATATATATATATATATATATATATATATATATATATATATATATATAATATATATATATCTATGTATGTATGTATGTGTGTATGCATGTATGCGCGAATGTTATATGCATACAATTTCTTTCACCTCCCGTGCCTTCCCGAATAAATCCTTCTATATCACTTCAACCAACCACCTTCACTCCACTCCACTCCAGGCACAGCCTGATATTTACGACCCTGTTTTCCCCCCAAAAGCGGACATATTTCATTTACCTCCGCCCGTCGATATTCTCCTCCGTCCGATATTATTATTATTATTATTATACCTCTTCTCCTCGGAATGACTGAGAAGGAAATTCAAGCGAACCTTGCATGTAACCGATCTTCCTCTTCTATGCAAAGTATTATTATTCCTGAATGTGTAATGAGTGTTTATCTATGCTTCGGGTTTGTTTGTTTGGGATTCTGGAAACGAAGAACCTGGAAAAACTGTTTTCCCTTCCTGGATTCTGCGGAGGTTCGCTCTTGCATGGCTGTGGGCTAACTCTCTTAGCGGCTGAGGGTTTGGATGATAATAATAATAATAATAATAATAATAATAATAATAATAATAATAATAATAATAATGATAATAATAATAACTTCAGTCACAAAAATGGTGAAGAAATCCGCAATTGTGTAAATGTAAATATATATTAGAAATATATATGTATGTAAACTTTTTCATAGTATAAATATACATTTACACCATTGTAGATTTCTTCACCAATAATAATAATAATAATAATAATAATAATAATAATAATAATAATAATAATAATAGGTTTTCCAAAAGTTTTATTTAATTTTATCTCGACAGCAACAACAGCAATAATAATAATAATAATAATAATAATAATAATAATAATAATAATAATAATAATAATAATAATAATAATAATTGGGAGTTTCTAAAAATGCAATTTGACGGTCTGTTAACAACAACAACAACAATAATAATAATAATAATAATAATAATAATAATAGAATTTTCAAAGGGTTTATTTGTTGGTATGTAGACAGCAACAATAATAATAATAATAATAATAATAATAATAATAATAATAATAATAATAATAACAGGGTTTCCAAAAGGTTTATTTAATTGTATGTCGACAGCAACAACAGCATTACTAATAATAATAATAATAATAATAATAATAATAATAATAATAATAATAATAATAATAATAATAATAATAATACTGGAAAGCAAACTAGCCCTGGCATTCACAAAAATCCCTGCATCGTCTGCGAGATTAGATTAATCCATTACGAACAAAATCAGCTCAAAAATACAGACCCCTTTATTTCTCAATCCGGGACACAAAGGTTATATGGAAATACTGTAATAACCATTTCATCACTATGTTTGTAAAAAAAAAAAAAAAAAGGAGCGTTGGTCGGCCTCTAGAGCACTCATCATCAAAGGCGTCCATTATCAAAGTACCGGTGATCAAAGAAAGATTAATCAAAGCATTGATTGGATATTAATTCATTATTAAAATCCTCATCATCATCATCAAGGTCTCTGTCAGTAGAGGGATATATCTGGCCACTTTGTGTCTGATCGTTTTCAATTTTTTTTCTTTGTTTTTAATCTTTTTTTTTAACTTATTTGTTTAATGCATGAGGCATACACACAATAGATGGCCTGGTGAAAGGAAGGAAATGTTTAACTTAAAAATAATGTGTACCGATAATCAATATGAAACAAACATGCATATATATATGTTACCGAAGGGAATTTTAAGTTGATAATACACAAACACATATCTATATATATATATATATATATATATATATATATATATATATATATATATATATATATATATATATATATATATATATATATATATATATATATATATATATATATATATATATATATATATAAAGCAGGTAAAACAAGAAATCATATGCAGGAATTAGCTATAATTAGGAAAAATCGTAAAACTACCAGTAACGCTCATGAAAAGAATTTATAGAATTTTACCCATACGCCAAAAATAACCAAAATGTCAATATTTATAAAACAGTAAAAAAAAATCAGGTAGCACGTCCCACAAACGTAATTATAAATACAACAAGAAGAACTCTAACTGTTTAAGAGAAAAAACCCCCATGCTCACATAATGACCCAAAAAAATGTGTTTGTGAACACATTATCCCTCCCCACTCCACCCCCACCCACATACCCACCCGCCTTAATTGTACTCTTAACGCCATTTTAAAACACTTAAAAAAAGGTCTTGCCCCAAGCACGGTGTAGGTAAACAGATTTGAGCGCGTTCTATTGTACGGGGGAAGGGCTGGTTAACCGACAGGCCAAAGAAAATGCTCCTGTATAAACATCGTTCGTAACGATTCTCAGCAAGAGCTTTCGTCTCGCTCGTATGGAAATGAATGTTGCTGTTTTTTTATGAAGCGGGCTTTATGCCAGCAAGGGCTCTTGGTCATAGAGCAGCCCTTAAAGGAAATGAATGTGTTCGTTTCTATTCTTGAAAGAAAAGAACTTCTCACGAGTTTTTTTCCGTCGATAAATTATTTGCAAAATAGAGATGTTTGTAGATTATTAAGTAAGATTAAGTATTATCAATTACAATTACAGTTTTCCTAACAGTAATTTTATGAGATGGATCCTAGTTCTATCTAGAAAAGGAGAAAGTAGATATTCTCACGTATTAATGAAAATGCTTATCTTGTTTTCCATTGAGCTGAAAAAAAAATTATAGTTCTATCTCATAAAATTATTGTTAGGACAACTGTAATTGATAATACAATTACAGTTGTCCTAACGGTAATTTTATGAGATGGAAATAACATTTCTTTTTTTTTTTAGCTGAATGTAGAACAAGATGATTATTTTCATTATGTGAGAATATCTACTTTCTCTTTTTGCGAAGTGTCTCAAGCAATCTGTCAAGTAAAAAAATTCTGAATACCTTCACACACATTATCTTTATCATTCGGAAGCACAGCGTTGGTCACGAAATCAAAGTGTTTTAGAATTCAGTTAAAATTTGGTAAAAATTTCATGTAATTTTGGCCTTTCCAAAAAGGAGAATTATGTACATATGCGTTACATTTGTTGGAGATGATTTGAAACAATCCAGAGATTTCAGCTTGCTTCCATAGTGATTTCAAGCGACACTCTCTCGGAGCAGAAACAATCCAGAGTTCTATCAGCTTGCTTCCACGGAAACGATCTCAAGCAACAATCTCTCGGAGCAGAAACAATCCACAGATCTATCAGCTTGCTTCCATGGAAGTGATTTCAAGCAACAATCTCTCGGAGCAGAAACAATCCAGAAATCTATCAGCTTGTTTCTATTGAAATGATATCAAGCAACAATCTTTCGGAGCAGAAACAATCCAGAAATCTATCAGCTTGCTTCTATTGAAATGATTTCAAGCAACAATCTGTCGGAGCAGAAACAATCCAGAGATCCATCAGCTTGCTTCCATGGAAACGATTTCAAGCAACAATCTCTCGGAACAGAAACAATCCAGAGATCTATCAGCTTGCTTCCATGGAAACGATTTCAAGCAACAATCTCTCGGAGCAGAAACAATACATAGATCTATCAGCTTGCTTCCATGTACGGAGAGCAAATTCCTAAACAAGCAGGTGTACTGTGTAAAGTATACAATTAAGTTAGGCATAGTTTTAACAAGTTTCCTTTTTTTATCACGCTTTAAAATGTATAAATGTTTTGTAAGAATCCATGTGTTTCGATTTAGTCTTTTCCAGCGTCACGCTAGAGCGAATTTACAGCAGATCCGTTCCTGATTTTGCTTGTAAAGTTCAACTAGATGAGTCTTGTACCATTAAGCACGTTTCTACTTTCACTCACACATACACAACCACACACAGACAAACTAACACACACACATATATATATTTATACCTCCCTTGATGGCTATGTGGTTTAATGCGCGTCACTGTAGTCTTTTCTTGTCTACCGTGGTTCGAGCCCACGAGACGACGAACTTATTATCAACTAAAAAATTCCCCTTCGGGTAACATATACGAAAATATATTATTTCCGAGGTAGAGCGAGTTAGATATTAAAGGACGTTTGCAGCTTAATTCTTGTAAATGAATCACGGTGATGTGATAAATTTCATACATTTATATATATGTGTGTGTGAATGTGTGTGTGCGTGTGCTTGTGTACATTCCATGTAAACGTCGTACTTCAAACGCCACTCAAAGAATGCATTACGTATAAAAAAAATCGCATTTATGCACGTGCCAATTAATTAAAACGCACTGGCTGTTGTCAATCTTCTTCTTCCAGGAGGAATGCAAAGAACACAAGTCAAGATTGTTGACAAGAGACTCAACAAAATCTAAGTAATTCAGCCCTTCCCCGAATGCGCAAACTCTCGCCCGAAGATTCCCGTGTCAATAACACGACTGTTGCAGCATCTTTGCTCCCCCAGGGTGAAAGCAGTGAGGAAGAAAAGAATTATTTTTCTGAATAATGGTTCTTCACTTCTAGTTATTGCTTGAATTCATTACATGCACTTTTTAAATAGTAAATAAGGAGGGGGAATTTGAATATGTGTAAAAGACTAATAAACTGATTCTTAATTCTTTTGCGTATTCATCACTGACATTTTCCTCAAACTGTACATCTCGAAATATGATATTTCACTGGAATCCGCATCTTTTATGCAACGAGAAGTAATATATACGTATTCTGGAGGAAGGAAAACCCAAGGAAAACCCACTGAGCATAATTGTTTGAAAGGTGAATAATTTATCAACCCAGTTCGTCAAAATCTCGTGTTTGATGAGCAAAGAAACGAATGTAACTGCAGTCTCAAATTGGAATCTCTCTCTCTCTCTCTCTCTCTCTCTCTCTCTCTCTCTTTGTTAATTCCAATGTTCGCTGTATCTGTGCTTGCAGCCGAGCTGGAAACACGCACCGCGATGGTTCTTGGAAAGTAAATTGACATCACTAAAAGCCTCCTATTTTCTTGAATTCTTTCATTCCCTTTTAATTTGCTTGTTGGCCTTTCGTGGGTTTTTGGTTTTAATTCTCTCTTTCTTTCATTTCTCGGATGGAGTTCTGGAAGAGCAGAGAAATATAATAGATTCTTTCTATTCGTTGGAAGTTGATCACACATTCGCTTTGCTGAAGCGAGACAGTTTAGTCCAAGTTTATCACAGACTTGGTCTGAGGAAATATATTAGCACATCAATAAAAACAAGTTTAAGACAACCCTAAACCCCTCTTTGATTAAATTAAACACATTTGAATATCATCTTACTCTTAAATAAATATATGCCAGTTTATTTACATAGTTATGGAAGACCGTAGACTATCTGAGAGAAAAAAATCTTTGTCATCAGAAATCACCCGCTGCGCTGACTACCAAAGTTCATAGTCAGAAAGTGGCGTTTGCATACGAATCGAGTCGATTAAAGCAGTTGTTTGCAAGCCTTGGGTGATTATCAGTTCATTAAGTCAGCGTGGAGAGTGGCCGTATGTTTTACGAAAGGTTTAGAACATGATACCGAATGGTCTATTTCACCAGAACTATGTAGATATGAATTTTATTTTTGTTTATATTTGGATGGCCACGTGAAGTAGAGAGGAGGTGAATAAACAAAAGAAAGATCTTTCACCCCACCCTCTACCCCCGCAGCCGCATTCCAACCTTTGTGTACTGGGCGTTTGGAATCAGATATGTATTTCAACCTGAAGACCTTGAAATCTGAATGGGAAATGAGCGAGATTGCACTTCTTTTTCAGAGGGATTCATACATACACACACACACACACATATATGTATATGTATAACTGAATCACGAAAATATGGAACGTGATGAATATATAAATAAAGATAAAATTGCTAAGTAAAGGACGCCAGTCGAAAGGCCTCACAGCACTCCAGTGTTTCTCTTTCCTTCTTGGATTTTATCTTTATATATATATATATATATATATATATATATATATATATATATATATATATATATATATATATATATATATATATATATATATATATATATATATATATATATATATTCATGTTCATGTTCAAAAATAAGCCTCAAATATTTTTTCATTGCGGAGAAAATTTACTAATTAACAAACTTGTTTCTAGACAACTTTGATTAATAGTACCCACGAGTTATTAACAGGATATTCCGACTAATCCCTTATTCATTTTCATAATCCGAAAGCTTCAAATAATTTGATAACCTGACTGAGAGTTGGTCGTGTTTATCGATAAATATTTAATTACTAGCTGCCGTAACAATCACATTTTTTTTCTGGGAAAGATAATTTGATAATAAGTTACTTTCATTTCCTTTTGGTCAATTGTTTTTTTTTTTTTTTGTTTATTTATCCGTTGAGAATTTGTTTTCTTCCATTTATTTTCCCTTATCTAAAACATCAAATTGTTTTCTATATGAAGCAATTTGATTGAAAATATAGATATATATTGTTAGCTAGATTTGTTATATATAAATTTGTGTGTGTATGTATATATATATATATGTGTATGACCATTCGAAATTGATGTAAGGCATTTACTAATAAGTAGTTTCACTTCGATATGAAAATATTCGAAGCCTGCAAATAACAAAAATATGAAAGAAAATAGAAGACTAAGACTTTATACTAATAAACGCAAAGAACCAAAAAACAGATCTCAAAGTTGTTTGACAATCACAAAATATTTCGTATCCAACAAAATATCTAAAGCTTTCAGAACGCGAAATCAATCCAAAAGAGTTTTAAATCTAAAAGAAAATACGTAAAAGCTTCAGATGACCAAAAAAAAAAAAAACAACAACAAAAAAACGAGTGCATGAAAAATTTTTTAAAAATGCCTCCCAATAGTGCAGCGGAAAGCAAAACAACCTTTTGTTGATCTTTCCGTGGCTGCATCATACGTTGGTTGTTGTTTCTGTCAATGGATTCTTGTTCCTCCTCTGAATTTCGGAGTTTTATTTTGGTTTCCTTCCGTCCATTCAGACGGGTTTATTTTTATCTACAAAAATATCTCAAGTCGCAGCTTAAGATCGACATAACAGAGTTGTTAAAAAATCTTTCAAATATTCGTCACAACTGAAGTATTAATACTTGTCAAAAATCATTACAGACGATAAATGAAATATACTTAAAAAATATCTACTTAGGATCTAAAAAAAAGGTTTCTTCTTATATCTAAACCATATAGAAGATATTACAAATCTTTCAAATATTCGTCACAACAGAAGTATTAATACTTGTCAAAAATCATTACAGACGATAAATGAAATATACTTAAAAATATCTTTCTAAAAAAGGTTTCTTCTTATATCTAAACCATATAGAAGATATTACAAATCTTTCAAATATTCATCACAACTGAAGTATTAGTACTTGTCAAATATCATTATTCGAGACGATAAATGAAATATACTTAAGAAATATCTACTTAGGATCTAAAAAAAGGTTTCTTCTTATATCTAAACCATATAGAAGATATTACAAATCAAATATTCAAATATTAGTACTTGTCAAATCATTAACATAAATGAAATATTAGGATTTTAAAAAAAGGTTTCTTCTTATATCAAAAATCATCAAATTCAAATATTCGAGACTTGATAAATGAAATAAATTAAATATAAGAAATATCTACTTAGGATTTTAAAAAAAGGTTTCTTCTTATATCTAAACCATATAGAAGATATTACGAATTTTTCAAATATTCGCCACAACAGAAGTATTAATATTTGTCAAAAATCATCATCCGAGACGATAAATTAAATATACTTTAGAAATATCTACTTAGGATCTAAAAAAAAGGTTTCTTCTTATATCTAAACCATATAGAAGATATTGAAAATATTCTAAAAATCTTCGTCACAACAAAAGTATTAATACTTGTCAAGAATCATCATTAGAGACGAAAAATTAAAAATCACCTAAAGATTATTTATTACCTCAGATGCGTCGTCAGCCTTCACATAATAATTAGTAAATGGTAAAAGAGGAATATTCGTCGCCATCGAAGTTTTATTAGTCAAACATCACCAGATTTTGAAAATAAGATTAACCATCGAATATTAACAACGAACACATTGCTATCAATTCTCCTAAACCGTCACGGAACGACGATTAACCAAAACCTAAAAAAAAAAAAAAAAAAAAAAAAATTTAAATGCGCCGATGTTTCCTCGGCGCAATCGAGTTTTCTGCACAGCCGCTACAGCGTATAATCAAGGCCACCGAAAATAGATCTATCTTTTGGTGGTCTCGGTATAATGCTGCATGAGCAGCGGCCCGCGAAACTTTAACCACGAGCCGGTGGTGGCCTGCCCTACATCGTTGCCAGATGCACGGTTATGGCTAAGTTGAACCTTAACTCAAATAAAAACTGCTGAGGCTAGAGGGCTGGAATTTGGTGGGTTTGATGACTGGAGGGTGGATGATCAACATACCAATTTGCAGCCCTCTGGCCTCAGTAGTTTTTAAGATCAGAGGGCGGACAGAGAAAGTTCCGACAGAAAAAAGTGCGGACTGACAGACAAAGTCGCCACAATAGCTTTCTTGTACAGAAAACTGAAAATTAAAAAAACCTGCACAACAGTTTTCTCTTACAGAAACCTAAAAATAAAAATAAAAAAAAAAGAGAAAATCACTACAAAAGCTGGACAGCAGACCCTCAGATAACGATCCCAGCCGAATGAAAAGTAAGCAGACCCTTTTTAAAATCTCTACCAACTAAGCCACTTAGACGACGGATGGA